>NW_015163630.1:219590-248052 GCF_001447785.1 Gekko japonicus
AGATAGATAGATAGATAGATAGATAGATAGATAGATAGATAGATAGATAGATAGATAGATGTAGATATAAATATAGTGCAAGTTCATATATCTATAGAATCATAGAGTTGGAAGAGACCTCCAGGGTTATTTATTTAGTGCAACCCCCTGCACAGTGTAGGAAATACATAAATGCCACCTCTCCCACACCCCCAATGACCCCAACTCCATACCCAGAAGATGGCAAACAAACCTCCAGGAACTGCCAGGCAAACTGGCCTGGAGAAAAATTGCTTCCTGACCCCAAAGTGGTGATCAGCATTTCCTGGGCGCATAAGAAAGGGCCACAAGAACTAGGCACTGAGGCAACCCTTCCTGCCCTCCCTCTCATGATCTGCCCAAGTTCACACAATCAGCATCACTATTAGATGGCCATCTAGCCTCTGCTTTAAAACGTCTAAAGAAGGAGAGCCCACCACCTCCTGAGAAAGCCTGTTCCACTGAGGAAGAGCTCTGTCAGGAAGTTCTTCCTACTGTTTAGCCAAAAACTCTTTTGATTTAATTTCAACCCATTGGTTCTGGTCCAACCTTCTGGGGCAACAGGAGAAAACTCTGCACCATCCTCTACATGACAGCCCTTCAAGTACTTGAAGATGGATATCATATCACCTCTCAGTCATCTCCTTTCCAGGTTAAACATACTGAGCTCCTTCAACCTTTCTTTATAGGAGCTGGTATAGATATAGATATATGAACTAGCACTGTATAATAATAAGCTAGGTCTTATGGAATGAATAAAAGACTAACCAAGCAAAGGCTTATTTCCTGGGGAAAACAACTTACAGAGCAAATCTAAGCAGGTCTACTCAGAATCTTACTGAGGTCTATTCACTGGGGCTTACCCCTAGCAAAGTGCACTGTTTGGAAACAAAAGACATATATTAGCCTTCATGGTTGTTGTGTGTAATATCTGATTCTTTTTGTACCCATGTATTATGTCATAACCAGCACTGGATAAGGTTAAGATGAAGGAATTCTGTATTTTTTACTACCCGCTTTTCCCTGTTTAATCTAAGATGTAGGTACACTATGATCGGGGCAGGAACACATAAAACTCCAAAGGTTTGCCTTCACTTTTGCTACAACAGACCGCAGGAAGAGATTGGCAGGATTCTGTAGTCACGGCAAGGTATGTGAGTTTATGGATGAAGTCGTGCAGCTGGGGATCAAAGGTGGTGCGCAGCTGTTGCAGATCACAGTAGGAACCAAGAGAGGTTGGGCATTGCAGATTAATTTCTTGGATGGTTAGAGCCAAGGTTTAATAGCAGCCGAGGAGAGAACAGTGATTGAGTTCACTGCTAGCGGAACCCACGGTTCAGGTCACACAAAGCCCGAAAAGCAGGCTTTTCCGCGTGTCTGGCAAGACCATAGTCTAATGGCTTAACAATATGGTGCATGGACAAGACTTATTATGAGTGAGCTCCTTGCTGCTGAGTTGAGGTAGGGGGTAGAAACCAGAGAAGGCACTTTGTGTGCCTGGTACACAGCATTTAACTAACAATAAATATCCAGGACTCGACAAATGCATACAGCCAAGATTAAAAGAGTGCACAAAGTAAACCATGTACAATTTCAAAGAACAATTAAAGAAACCAACAAATAGTGGCGCTAAGCAGATCAGGGCGCACTCTGATGGAAGGGTAACAAGAGAAGGTAGTTATGTATGAATATAACTTTTATTGTTCTTCCTTTCTATCGCCACACATATTCCTCTTGTAAGCATTTATCTCCCACCTATTTTTGTTAATTTCCTGTTTATGTGGGTTTATACTATTTATGCATAAAAAACCAGAGGTTTTAAGGTTAAAGTTACTTTTGACGTTTGTTAATGTTAATTAGTGGAAAGATGGCCCCAGTTTCACCTTGAGGGCCATGATACCAGTAAACAAGCACACACACACACACAAAAGCCCCAACTTTCGGAATGAACAACAATTGTCACAAAATTCAGTAATATTCTTAGCTACCTCAATAGCATCTTAGCCTGTGGTCCTTTGGAGGCAAAATTGGAAACTCTACTATTTCCATTGAAGATGGAGGAAGTACAGGATAATGGCCAGAATTAGGAGCATTGCCAAATGTTTGTTTCAGTGATAACTGACTGGCCCGAAGTCACCCCGCAAACATCCGTGGCAGAGGGGGGATTTGAACCCCTGGATCTCCCGGATCCTAATCTTATACTCTAGCCACAACATCACACTGGCTCTCACTTATTAGCAGTGCAAATTGACTTAAGAATCAGTTATAGTTATCACTGCTAATGGAATGCAGAAGTAAAAATGGGCAAGCTCTTTATATGGCCAGTGTAACAGTACTATACAACCAGTAGTGTCTAATAACGTACATGCATTTCTTCTTAACCATGCAAGAAAGAAAATGAGCCTGTTTTGCCCCTAAATTAGGAAGTGGTTCATCCTGCACACTGACTCTGGAGTCAGGAATATAGAAGACCTCATTCTACAGATCCACATGTGGCTGATGCTCACAAAAATGCTTTGCAAAGACTGGGTTGTCCTTTGCTTGAACGGCTGTTGGAGCTGCACTCCTATTTTCTGTCTGGGGGAAAAATGACTTTTTAAAAATAAATATGGCCCATTGGGATGTAACTCAATGGCACAGGGAACAGCGATCCATATTTCTTCAGGATGCCAACATTCTGATGCCAAAGTGCCTCCTCGCACTGGTCTACCACTTTCACTGTAATTAAATTGAATCTACTCTTTGGCTAGGCTTTGTCCCTGAACAATACTACCATTTGAGAAATACATTCCCGGGGCACTCATACATCACCCGAGCAAACTCTGTGTCCATGATGTATTGGTGTAATGCATCATCAGAGAGCACTCTGGCTCTAACGATGTATGGGCATCGTAGATCATGGAGGTGAGACGAAGTAGTGATCTACTACTTAGAAGATGGCACCAATCATGACTAGGCTGGATCAGGCCTGCAAAGAAAGGTTGGCATCTGAAACAACCAACAGAATTGATGCAAAAGAAGCTTAATGAGGCCATATTTATTTATTTCCAGTCAAGCAGGGCATCTCTGTAGGACCTTCTCCTGATCGCTGTTCAGGGCTATTCTTCCAAACTGGAAGTCTGGAAAAAAGTTATTCAGAGGTGGTTATGAGGCAGACAAGGGCAGACTTCTGCTGAAGCCTTTCCCCAGTAAATGACAAATCAACCTGTCTGGTGCCTAGGAGGATCTTCCCAATTTCTGCAAAATTAAACAGGTTTACATAGGATTTATTTATTTATTTAGGATACTTCTATGCCACCTCTTCGACATCCTGCTGTAGGCAACGTACAAGTAAAATCACCACAATATTAAAAACAACCCATTAAAAAGAAACCACTGGACGTAAGCGACTGGTTGGATTATTTGTCGCAGCTTGAAGTAGTTCCAAAAAGCCTAAAATCTCTAATCCTATTATAATATTTACAATGTATACATGTTATAAGCACTGTTTTATAGTATCATCTTTTCTTTATGGGTATTGCATTAGATTTATGTGTTAAAGCAATGATGTCAAATTTATACTCTGCCATTCTGTTTATGGCTTTCTGGTAGTTTGTATACTTTGTGGTGTTTGTTTTAGTGTTCTGTTTTGTTGTTGATGATGATGATTTTGTTGAATTATAATATGTTTAAAATGTTAAATAAAAAAGAACTATCCATAAAACAGAAGCAGACCATTAAAAAGTTGGTAAGATAAAAACCTGTAGTTAAAAGCCTGGGTAAAGGGATGTGTTTTGGCCTGGCCCCTAAAAAAAGTAAAGTAGGCATCAGGTGAGCCTCAAGGGTGAGGGCACTCCAAAGGGGAAGTGCCACATCAGAAACTGCCCTGTCTATAGTCACCCACCTGGCTCACCACAGAAAGCAGGACTTGAAAGGCACATCTTAACTGGCGAGCTGAATAGAATGAGAAGAGATGGGCAGGCTTCAATGTAACCTGTCCTGCACAGCTCGACAATCAAGTTTTTGCTCATTAATAGTGCTCTGACTGAGCTGAAGGGGAAGAGGGAAGACAGCGTGCTATAGCCCAATCTTGTCTGGTCTCAGAAGCTATGCAGGGTCAGTACTTGGAAAGGAGACCACCAAGGACGGCTCTGAAGAAGCAGGCAATGGCAAACCACCTCACCTTCTCACTTGCCTTGAAAGTCCCTTGACTGTACTTTACACACACAATTCAGCTGAAGAACAGTCATGAAACCATAATGTCACCACATACTAAGTTGGAACACTGGTCTTTCTAGCTCAACATTCTACTCAGAGTGGCAGTGAATGTTCATTCACAGTTGTGGAGGATTTAAATTTTCTCATTCCTGTTGTTTCAAACCTTAAACTCCCCATGTCAATTTCATTTCCCCCATTCTATGAATCAAACTTGTGGTTCTTTTTTTCCCCATGCCATTTTTTTACTTGTTTTCTCACACTGAATTTTTATGTTTGTATTTTAAATGGGAATATCAAGGAATGAATCTGGGAGCTTTCTGCATACAATCAGGTACATTGAGCCATGACAGCTTCCTTATAAAAGTACAATCCTCTGCACTTTTCAATTATTATTTCCTGCCTAGTCTTTCACTACCTCCAGCCCTCTTCCACTGGAAGAGTCCAGATTTCCTGAAAAAGTGGTGTTATGCACTACTGCCTGAATATATAAGAAATAACAATATTGCACCATTTTTTTGTGTGTGTGTGAGCTTGCTGAAGAAAACAGGGTGTTGTCTGAATGTCATAAATCCAATGTGAGTTAAAATAAAAATTCTGTTTTTAGAAAACTCCAGCACTCATGAGTTTCCTTGACTCCAAGTCTGGCTGCTGCACTCTGCTTAGCTATCTGTCACAGCTGAAGCGATCTGGGCACCCATAACCTTTGTTGGGTGATAGTGAGATATTGAAAAAATGGTATTTAGCAGAGATAAAATAGTCCAGCAGAGCCAGAGTAAAATAATTCAGACTCAGAATCCATGTGTGATTAAAATATAAAGTTTTTACTAAATTCTAGCATGGGAAGGGTAACTGGGATGAAAATAATAACAGCATAATCGGCTACATCCTTACTCTACAAAGACAAAACTAGAAGAGAGAGATTATGGCTACTCTTCTTCAGAACACCGAACAAAAACGGGAAGAGAAGCCATAAAATGGTAATACACCTTGACACTTTAGTCCCAATGAAATTCCTAGATCAGGGAGAAAATTTCTACATCTAAAGAACATTGGTTACATGAAAAACATGTGACTTCCTGTGAGTAACATAAACAAACATTTAACCCCAGATATACTGAGTGTTTTCAACTTGTAATACCCAACACTCATGCATATGGTACACTGAGACTGTTATGAAGTTCTGTGTTTTAAATGTCTTGCCACTACCACTTTTTATCGTATGTTAGTGGTGCTTAGACTTAGTGATGACTGCAAATGCAACATCATCATCTTTTCTTCTGTCCTTTTGTTGTTTAGTCGCACAGTTGAGTCCGACTCTTCGCGACCCCATGGATCAGATCATGCCAGGCCTTCTTCTGTCCTAAAGGAGAACAAAGACTTTCTCCTTAAAAGCTAAAATGACCAAACTGAGACTGTTGTTCTTTGGGCACATTATGAGAAGAAAAGATTCACTGGAACAGACAATGATGCTAGGAAAAGTTGAAGGCGGTAGGAAAAGAAGAAGACCCAACATGAGAAGGACTGACTTAATCAAGGAAGCCACGACCCTTAGCTTGCAAGACCTGAGCAAGGCTGTTAATGGTAGGATATCTTGGAGGTCATTAATTCATAGGGTTGCCATAAGATACAAGTGACTTGAGTGCACTTAGCACACCCTCAACAGAAAGTTCAATGGAGCTACCTTTTGGATTGAAACAGTACTTCAGTGATGATTGAGTGGTTCCTTGTAAAAGGAAAGTTAAGAGTTATCTACATAGAACCATTCTTCTTTTTAGCTTCATTTTTTTTAAAAAAAATGCTTCCACTTAGGAAAAATATATAGAACACTGTATTAAGGTAATATTAACCAAACTGAGGGGGGGGGATTATGAAGAAGAGAGAGAAGAGAAGAGGAGATTGGATTTACACCCTGCCCTTCACTCAGAGTGGCTGTCAAACTCCTTCCCCTTCCCTTCCCCACAACAGACACCCTGTGATGTAGATGGGGCTGAGAGAGCTCTTTCCAGAACTGTCCTTGAGAGAACAGCTCTGACAGAACTAAGGCTTGCCCAAGGTCATCCAGCAGCTGCAAGTGGAGGAGTGGAAAATCAAACCTGGTTCTCCTAGATTAGAGTCCACGTACTCAACCACTACTCCAAACTGAACTGAAATTCATTATCTCACCAAAACCACCATCAATTACTGCCCCTTTTGCTTATATTGAGTTTCAGAATGTTTACGGGAGCATGATAGTCCTCACTTTGTACTCACAGGAAACCATTAGGGTAGCTAATTCCTATTAGAACATAACAAGTGGGGACTTGTGGAGCACTCATCTGGATGATTTATTTATTTATGTACTTCATTGAATTTCTATACCGCCCTCCCCACAGAGTAAGCTCAGAGTGGTGTACAATAGTTTAAAACAAGAAAAAATTAAAGCAGTCAAATATACTGTTAAAACATAAGCAGACATGGCACCACAGTAAAAAATTTGACCATTTGACTATATTGGTGGTGGGGGGGGACCTCTTGCAGTCTGCTTTGGTTTTTTTTTTTTTAAGAAATATGAGAACCAGCATTACAGGTTAAGTACAACAGAGGTGGAACAATCACTGACAGAACCCTGCCTAACCTACCAAACAGGAAGTTGCTTAAATGTTATCAACCTGCCCAAACTACTTATTTATTTAGATATCAATATACCATTTTTCCCTGTGACTCAAGGCAGCTTACAAATCATACTTAAAAGTATAACAGGGGCGTGCAAAAAAAACCAACACCTTTTTTCCAGGTGCCATTGTAGCCTATGGGGACCATTATAGTCAATAGGCTCCATAGGCCACAATGGAGAATTGATCTGGGGGTATCTGGGGCTCTAGGTGGGCTGTTTGTTGAGGCAGAGGCACCAAAATTGCAGCATAGTTGCTGGTGCATCTCCTCAAATATCCCCCAAGTTTAAAAAAAATTGGACCAGAGGATCCAATTCTATGGGCCTATGAAGGCAGTGCCTCCATCCTCCATTGTTTCCAATGGAGGGGAAAATGACTTGTCACTTAACTGGTGAGCTGAAGCAAAAATCTCTGAGCTGCCAGCTACAGTTTTGTGCGCCAGTGCCTCCTAGCCCAGCTTAGAAGGAACTTTGCTCACCACTATGCTTTTCAGCCTCTGGGTGGGGCTTAGAGATCTTCCAGAATTACAAGTGATCTCCAGACTACATAAAGGAGTTCTCCTGGGGAAAAATGGCTGCTTTTGAGAGTGGAGTATATGGCATTGTAAAGCCCTCTCATTCCTAAACCCCAGCCTACCCAGACTCCACCTCAAACCTCCAGTAATTTTCCTAACCAGAGCTGGGAATAGGGTTGCAAGCCTCCCACTGGAGTTGGGAGATCCCCCACACCCATGGTCCACCCACCCCACCACCAGTCAGCTGGTCAGCAGGGGGACTTACCAGAAGTAGGAGGGAGGTTGAGGCTACATCACTGGCAATGTGGCAATATTGCTTCTAGCATATACCCAAAGTGGCATTATCACACCAGCACCATCCAGATAATGCTATGGTATTTGGGCAAAAACTCTATGGTAGAAACCATTTTTTGCCCACTTGCCAGAGCATTGCCAGGACATTCCAGCATGATGACATCACTTCCAGGAAACTCCGGAAGTGATGTCACCAAGTGAGCAGAAACATTGCCTGGGCCGCCCTCCTGCTCCTTGTAAGTCCCCCCTGGTTGCCAAGAGGGACCTGGCAACCCCAGCTGGGTATTACTCCAAAGTTCAGTGGGTCTTACTCTCAGTGAAGAAGAAGAAGAAGAGATTGGATTTATACCCCACTCTTCACTACCCAAAGGTGTCTCAGAGCAGCCTACAAACTCCTTCCCCTTCCCCTCCCCACAACAGACACCCTGTGAGGTAGGTGGGGCTGAGAGAGCTCTTGACAGAAACTGCTCTTTTTCAAGGACAGCTGTGCCAGAACTATGGCTTGCCCAAGGTCATCCAGCCAGGTGCAAGTGGAGGAGTGGGGAATCAAACCCGGTTCTCCCAGATTAGAGTCCACGCACTTAACCACTACACCAAACTGGCATAGGATTTCAGCCTAAATCAGTTTTTTAGACATCTCAGATTATGTGGACACTTACTTTTAAAAGCCTACATCCTAAACTATGGTGTAAATTCATTGAACTCACTAGCAAATACCTTTCCTAGCAAAGGATGTGTGTATACATGCACGCACGCACGCACACACACAAACAGACAGAAAACATTGCTTACAAAAGCTTTAAAGCTACCATTTCTCTCTTGCAAGTGAAGGACAGTAGTAAAGCCCAAACATTCTTCCAAATCAAATTGCATTTTTCCTGTTTACTCCTTTTTTAAAAATCATCATCATCATCATCATCATCATCATCATCATCATCATCAATTCCTGATGGAAAAGTACATTTCTTTTGCAGGGCTTCAGGCTCGGGGTTGGTGGGGTTTGGGTGTGTGTGTGTGGTATTTTTTTTGGGGGGGGTGTGTTTTTGTTTTTGTGGCTCTTCTATTATTTTTGTACGGGGGTTAAAAAAAGGTTTGATTTTGCAGTTTAGCATGTTGAGGCCTGGAAGTGCTCACTGTTGGAGGGTGCTGATTACCCAGCTCCATTCATCAAAGTGTCACTTTTCTGACAGCCGCTAATAAATATACTGCCAGAGCCCCTCACACCTGGCAGCCATGGCACACTGCAACACGCCGCTAACCTAATTTGCTAATTGCTGCTTTCCCCATTAATTTTAGTCCTGTCTTGTTTGGTGTTGACATGGAGAAAAAGAAGGAAAATGGGGGGGAGCAAGGAAGTATATGAGGGAATTTTTTTTTGGGGGGGGGGATTCTTCATGCTTTTTAAGTGATGCTGAAGAATAAGGTCTCTTTCTTTTGCTCCTATGAGCCGGACCCTGTTTTCTCTGTCATAACATAGACCTGAAACATGTGAAGTAATAGTAAGGAAACTGCCTCATCATCTGCAGAGAGCCTTTTCCTCACCACCTAGTAAAACCATACCAACTCACACATATTTGGGGTGACAGGGAAAAGATTCAAAGAGAAGAAGTACCCATCCTTTGCCCTTAAGCATCCATCCAATTCCGGGTCAACACAGCAGCAACACATAGAAGATATAACTGTCAGACAGAATTGAACATTTTCCTGGGGTTTTTTAAAGTGTGCTTATGGAGCACCATTATTTTACTGGGCGCTACTTTGACTAGAACATTCTCTAAAGTGTTTGTAAAGGAACTGATGAAGACGGGGATGTCTGGAGTTGATAAGGCTGACTAGAACCTAGCTTAACAGCATGCATTATTTTTGGAACTTTTAGTCAGCTTTAGGGCAACATTTATTTTATTTTAAAATTTAAGGCATTCCGCGTGCCAGACTATAATGCCAAAAGTGCATGGCCATAGGCCAAATTCTAAGGTGGTATAAAACTCTGTCCTCTAAGGACCAAAGCACATAATATTCCTGTATGTGTACTCTGAATAACTGGAAATATAAATAATGTCCAACATACTAACACACATGCCTACTCACAATAACAATCACTTCAAAATTACCTTTCATAACTCATTCTGATATAGGGCTGCCAATTCTAGCCTGAGAAATTCCTTGGGGCAATGTTTGTGGAAGGGGAAGTTTGGGAAAGGATTTCACCTAGAAACTATGTTCCATACAGCTTGCCTTTGGAAATTGCCATTTGTTTCAGAGGAACTGGTCTCTGTAGTCTGGATACCAGTTGTAATTTTAGGAGAACTCCAGGTTCCCAACTGGAGGTTGGCAGGTGGGATCAATGGTTCCCAAATGGAGGTTGGCAGGTGGGATCAATGTGTCCATCGGAGGCCGGTACTTCTTTTTTGCAGAAGCAACCCCCTCCCCCCAAATGTGTCTTGTGCAAATCATTCTTTATTAACCTAAGCAAATTTACAGGAGTGATTTTATTTTACTATAATATCATATGCTAACAAGGGCAGAAAATATGTTAATTCTTCAAAATGTTGCAAGCAGTATTGACATCTGTTCGCTCAAGCACACATCCCTTACTTTCCAAATGTCCCACTCTGGCTACTACCTAAACAACTTTCCCAGGCCTAAAGCAACATCCCTTCTCTCGCACCTAAACCTCACCTGTACAAAGGTGGTAATGGGCAAGAGCCTGGATTCCTGCTCTGAATAAGTCATTGCTGCTTTGGTTTCTTGCTTTGGAGACCTGGCAGCCTATCTGTGTTGAGTCAGCTTGAAATTGCTGCCAGACTAGAAGAGGCCACAAACATCTGCTCTGCCTTAATATCTTGACCCCTGACACAAAGGGTAGCTGCTCCATCAGCTCCTCTTCTGAAGGCCGCTGGGTCCTCAAAACAAAAACACACCGAAGAGGTTCAGGGCTCCTCAGCAGCCTTGTGGTAAGTGCCTTTTGTTCAAAGCTCAGAGCTGTTAATTAAAGACTAGTGATTAATGATTAAGCTCTGTGTGGTTTCTAACTCAAGCTCGGGAAGTCCTACTGTTGCTGACTTTGCTCAAGGCTTCTGGGTTAAATTCTGCTGCACACACAGCTATTTATATACGAGTCCATCAGAGTTGTTTAAAAAAAAAAGGAAGAGTCTCTTCTACATAACTGAGAGAAAAATTACCATGTACAGAAAGTGTAGAGGTCATTTCTTCAGACAAAGTAAACAAGGTGTCCAACTGTCACAGCCACAGCTAGAGCAAGGCAAGTCATTATTCACAAACCATTTACATACCACATCTTCTAGCTGTAAAGTGTACAAATTGAAGGGGAGGGAATATTCTTTGCCCATTCTCCTATCTTTTGGGAAAGGTGTTTGGGAAAATGATGGGGGATCATCAATCATAATTCATGCATATAACATCATAACCTTGATATACGCATTGATATGGACCTAAATTGGCCATATAACATTCCCCAGGTCTTGCTGAATTGGTACATTCAGAATTTACAGTGATTGTTACAAGAAGGAGAAACTCTTATCTACGGTTAATGAGATAAGGAGGAACAAATTAAGGAATTACATTCTTTTTTTGTCTAATACCTCTCCTAGTATTGTTCCTTTAAATATAAACTAAGGAGTCTGTGTTTCTCACAGGAGTTGGGGTTACACAATGAAATTGATCAGTAGATTCACAACAAAAAAGGTGGCATTTCTTCAAGGAATGCAGAGCTAATTTGTGGAATTCATCACTGCAAGATGGTGTGATGGCTGTTAGCTTCTATGACTTTTCTTTAAAGGACTGGAGAATAGGTTTGAAGTGGCTAAAAACTGAAGCTCCTTATTTCAAAGCAATATCATTTTGATTTCCATACTCTGGGGAGGGGGAAGTAACAGAGAGGAGATAACACCATCCTACCTAGTAAGCTTCTCAGAAATGTCCATCTATACACTATTAGGGTGTTCAAAGTCAGACCTCCCACCCCTATACTTACCTTTGAGGAGATGGAGGCCTCAAGACGGTGCTAAGGAAGAATTGCAGAAGCCCAATGTGATGCTGTGGGAGCAATTTCCCAACTCACCACAATGCCCGGAGATGCCAGCAGCAGAGACAGGAGGCCACAAGGGTGGCAGAGGAGCAGCAGAACCCACCACGAGTGACGGCCCATTGCTCTTTTATTGTGGGACCCAGAAGGACTTCTTTGGAAGCGTGGGGCAGGAAACAGGCTTCAGTGACCTCCTTAGGTCAGCAGGGGCCAGAGGAGAAGTCCTATAAGATTTCCCATGGGGGAGGGGCAGGGGAAATGGAATCCCAGGCAAGCAGCTGCCGGTTGGGCCTAAGATCTGCCACTCCCGTAGGCCCATCCCTCAAAACAGAGGGACTGGGTGAGGCCAGAGCTGTCCCACCCCCAGGCAGCCCAGTGCTGGAGTCTGACATAGAGATAGATTACAGAACTGGACAGACCTTTGATCAGATCCATCAAGATATTTTAATGTGTTTTGATTTCATCAAGTGCAAAGAGCAGTAGTGGTTCTATACTGACTTTGGTGGACCTTTATTACTTACATTTCAACTTCACAAGAAATAGTCCTTATTTTCTGATAGCTATTCCTGTTTCATCCCTATTTTGCCTTTTGAGGATGCCTTTTAACAGTAGAGTCCTTTGGGCTTCAGTGCCTTGCCTGGGTCACAGAAGTTATATACATTTTTAACCTACTGCACAGGCAGGAAAACACATGTGCATAGACCCAAAATGACCTTTTTTGGATGTTCTAAGGAGAAGAAATGAATGTGCTCAGAGAGAGCAGGGTGAGAGCAGCATGCTAACCCTTGAGCTCTACACATTCAGGGAAACTTATCTAGAAAGTAAATGGATATACATTTATCTCCATGCAACAGTAATCCTGAAAAATCAGGAATTTCCCAGTCACGTACAGAAAGCTATATGCATGTATTCTGTGCATGTGTTCAAATGAACATAAGTAGATTGTGATCTACTCCTCCCCTCAGTGCATTCTGCCCCCATAGAACATCTCAAAAGAGTTCATGTTCTGCTTCATTCCCATCTTCCCCCATAAACATGCATTGCTATGTGCATTTGATTTTCAGCTGTTCAATGGTAACTACTGCCAGTGCCATTGACACTTAACAGCATTATTTTAAGCCTTAAAGAAATCTTTTATGCGTGGTGTAGTCACACATCACAACTCAGAAGTAAGTTCAGAATGAATTTTTGCAGAGTAAATGTATACAACATGCAAGTGGCACAGAAAATCACACAGGTATTTTTTTTTTATGGTGGAGGGGAAGAAATCAAGGAGAGATTCTTGGGATGAAAAGTAGGGACCTCGCAGGTTCCCAAGAGGTTTTCTACTTCATCGAGAGCACATGGGGGGTGGGGGGGGTGGAATTATGGCAGATGGCATCTTGGCCCTGTATTCCAGCCCCCTTCTTTTGAAGCCAAAGTCAGTTGGCTAGCTCAAGGTCCTGGATTCCTTTCACCTTCCTGAGGAGTTGGTGCTGCCTTTCAGCAGCTGGTGGACAATATGTTGGTATTATTATTTTTTCTTCTGTGACCTGATGGATTCTGTAGGCCCAGGAGAATCTTTTCTTATAATGGCTACAATTTGGACACACTTAGAAATTAAAATTGTCCCCTGCAGCCTTTTGTTAATCTAGTCCAACTTTACTTTGAAAACGTCTCTTTCCAATTCCTTTGACAACAAGTGACATGGGGCTTGTCTCATCAAAATGCCATCATGTCTAAACAGAGGCACTGCCTGAATCACAGTGAAAATGAGTAATGATCACAATTATGGGCCATATAACAGTCCAATAAAATCTAATTAAAATGATCCACATCCCATCTGCCAACAGCATATAAGCAAAACCAGCCATTTGGGAAGAAGGGGGAGAAAGTAAATATTGTCACGGTCCTTTTTAAAATATTTCATCATGAAAATCTGATTTGCATTTTATAGTTACCTCCCATGCTATGCCACCAAAGAGTCCCTGTGACTGCTAGAGGCTGCATAGGGCATGGGTGGCATCAGATATTGATGCTACTCATTGGTGAAGACTGGAGTGTTGGGTATTACAACTTGAAAACACTCAGTATGTCTGGGGTTAAATGTTTGCTTATGTTACTCACGGGAAGTCACATGTTTCTCATGTAACCAATGTTCTTTAGCTGTAGGAATGCCCGGGAATTTTCTCCGTGATCTAGGGATTTGATTGGGACTAAAGTGTCAAGGTATATTACCATTTTATGGCTTCTCTTCCCGTCTTTGTTTGGTGTTCTGAAGAAGAAACAAGAAGAGAAGCCATAATCTCTCTCTTCTAGTTTTGTCTTTGTAGAGTAAGGATGTAGCCAATTTAGCTCTGTTGTTATTTTCATCCCAGTTACCCTTCCCATGCTAGAATTTAGTAAAAACGTTATATTTTAATCACACATGGACTCTCAGTCTGAATTATTTTACTCAGGCTCTGCTGGGCTATATTGTCTCTGCTAAACACAATTTTTTCAATATCTCACTATCACCCAACAAATAGCCATGCATTTTATATAGCTCGTGAGTGTGAACAGAAGACCAACAAGAAATGGTTTAAAACAGCTTCTATGTGCTGGAAGCAGGCCTCGGTTCCTGCCGGAGCGCACCGAAGCACTGCTCCACCAGTCAGGAGCCCAGGAGGAGGGCACATAAGCCCCGCCCCCTGCTCCCACCAGCCATCCGTTGGGACACGGTGGGGGGGGCGAAATGTTCCCCCGCCTCCCTGAGCCCCGGGGTGGTGGCCTTGGACTCATAGGGGCAAATTCAACCTCTCATGTGAGAGGTCATTCTGGCTCCCCCAGCTCTCCTTCGGGGCACCTTAAAAAGTTAAGGCCGCCACCTGTGTTCATGGCGGCAGCTGCAATGCTGGGGGTGGGCGAAACGTTCTCCTGCCTCCCTGAGCCCCGGGGTGGTGGCCTTGGACTTGTAGGGGCAAATTCCACATCTCGCGTGTGATGCCGCTCGGACATCACACGCAAGAGGTCATTCTGGCTCCCCCAGCTCTCGGGAGGGGCTCTTTAAAATGTTATGGCCGCTGTCGCTGTTCTCGGCGGCAGCTGCGACGCCCGCACGGGGGGAGGGGTGGGTGAAACATTCCCTTGCTTCCCTGAGCCCCAGGGTGGTGGCCTTGAACTCGTAGGGGCAAATTTGGCCTCTAGCATGTAATGCCGCTCGGACATCACACGCGAGAGGCCATTCTGGCTCCCCCAGCTCTCAGGAGGGGCTCTTTAAAAAGTTATGGTCGCCGTCGCGGAGCAGCTGCATCGCCGCGGGGTGGGTGGGGTGAAACGTTCCCTTGCCTCCCTGAGCCCGGAGTGGTGGCCTTGGACTCGTAGGGGAAAATTCTGAGAGGTCATTCTGGCTCCCCCAGCTCTTGGGAGGGGCTCTTTAAAAAGTTATGGCCGCCGCCACTGTTCTCGGTGGCAGCTGCGATGCCTGCGCGGGGGAGGGGAGGGGCCAAACTTTCCCTTGCCTCGTAGGGGCAAATTCCACCTCTCGCGTGTGACATGCGAGAGGCCATTCTGGCTCCCCCAGCTCTCGGGAGGGGCTCTTTAAAAAGTTAGGGCCGCTGTTGCTGTTCTCGGCGACAGCTGAGACGCCCGTGCAGGGGGGAGGGGCAAGGCGAAACGTTCCCTTGCCTCCCTGAGCCCCAGGGTGGTGGCCTTGGACTCGTAGGGGCAAATTCCACCTCTCGCCTGTGACATCACATGTGAGAGGTCATTCTGTCTCCCCCAGCTCTCGGGAGGGGCTCTTTAAAAAGTTATGCCCGGTGTCACTGTTCTCAGCGGCAGCTGCGATGCCCACGCGGGGGCGGGGCGAAACATTCCCTTGCCTCCCTATGCCCCGGGGTGGTGGCCTTGGACTCGTAGGGGCAAATTCCACCTCTCGCGTGTGACATTACAGGCGAGAGGCCATTCTAGCTCCCCCAGCTCTCGGGAGGGGCTCTTTAAAAAGTTATGGCCACTGTCGCTGTTCTTGGCCCCCAGAATATATCCTATGTTTTCACCATTGACTTCAATGGCCCTTAGGATATAATGGGGCCGAACTGCGGGAAGCCGATTCAAATCAGAGAATCTGATTCAGCCCGCAGCAGCCTGAAAGGGTCCCCGAATGGGCCATTTTCGGGGGTGCATTCGGTTCAGACGAACCGAATGCACATCCCTTCAGCACCCGGCTTGCTCGGGCTGTCTGCAGCCACAGGGATCCTGAGCAAGCCAAGGGAAGGGAAGCTGGTTTAAACCGCCTCTCCTTCCCTCCAGCAGCCAGCTTGCTCGGGTTCCCCGAGCAAACCAAGGGAAGGGAAGGTGGCGGAGCAGCTGGAGACATTGAGCCTCAGCTCCACAAGCACTTGAGTTTCGCCTCCACTTGAGTTTTGCCTCCAGCAGCCCTCAGGCCGGAGCACCTGGAGCAGTCTTGGGAGGTGGATTGGCAAAAAGCAAAACCAAAAGCGCAGGAACTCGAAAGAGCTCCAGGAATGGAGCCGGTTCCTCTTCCACAGCCCAAAATGCGACCCACGAACCCTGAGCTTGCTTTTTCTCATTTGCAAGTCTGGCCTCCGCACTCCTTTAACGAGGCAGCCCTGACGCTTGGGGCGGCGGGAGTTTCTTTGCACACAGCTTGTGTGGCTGGCTGAGTGCCTCTTCTGCTTGCCCACCTCTCGCCTCTGCACCTCATCTTCTGCCAGGCATGGAGGAGCCCAGCTCGCCCAGGCTTCTTGCCTTCTGCTGCCTTGGCCCTCTGGTGCACGGGTGAGTCCCCAAAGTTTGACTCTTCCTCTACAAGTCTCTGGCGCGGGAGGTATTCAATTCCTTCCCTCCTGCCTGCTGCATAATTGTGAGAGATTTCTTAACATAGTGATGCTGCCAGGGGAGCTGGGGACCCTGCCCATGAGTCTCCCTTCATTCCTCACAACAACCCTGTGGGGTAGGTTATTTTATTTATTTATCTTTGAATTTATACCCCGCCCTCCCCGAAGGCTCAGGGCGGCTCACAAGGGGCACGAATGCCCAAGTTAAAACGTTAAAACAGTACAAAATAATATAAAATACAATAAATACAATTCACTAAATTTACGGTGCTCCAAAATTATTTAACTATAAAAGTTCAAGATGGGATTCTAAAATTATTAGCAACAACAGTAATAACTGTTAGGTAGAGAAGGGGAGATTTGGCCCAGGGTCACTCAGCCAGCAGAGTGAGAATACAAACCTGGGTCTCCCCACATCAATCTGCAACTCTGACCACTGTGCAGTGCTGCCTCTACTGATCTGTAATGTTCCAGAGGTGTTGTAATGTAATACTCAGTTTCTCAAACGAGTGTATGCCTGTCTGTTGGTCCACTTAGGAGTCTTGATCCTGGTTGTGTGGTGGGCTAGTTGTGGCAAATGGTAGGGAAGCTCAGTATTTCTGTATACAGTTGTAGGGGCTTTATTGCAATGTGGTATGGCGTGATATTATGTTCTTATTCCAGTGTGGGGTGTGTGTGGGGCAATGGAAGCTGAGTGATAGGGTCTCTCCCAGTGATTGCCAGAAGTGAGATGCGTCCTGGTCTTGTGTCTTACAGATAATCTTACAAATAGTCCTTTGCATTTATATCATGCTTTCAACTTTAAAAGGATCATAATGCTGATTGTGTGAACTTAGGCAAATCACGAGAGGTAGAGCAGGAAGGGTTGCATCAGTGCTTAGTTCTTGTGGCCCTTTCTTACACGCCCAGGGAAATGCTGATCGCCACTTTGGGGCCAGGAAGCAATTTTTCTCCAGGCCAGTTTGGCCCCCAGTGATCCTGGAGGGGTTTTTTTAATCATATTCTGGGCGTGGAACTGGGGTCACTGCGGTGTGTGGGGGGTATTGGTGAATTTCCTGCATTGTGCAGGGGGTTGGACTAGATGACCCTGGAGGTCCCTTCCCACTCTATGAGTCTATGATTCTATAATTCACCCAGGCTGGCTGTGGACACGCCAACACTTCTGTCAGGCAGAAGCACCTGAGATCCTCCCCCTCCCCTTTTCCTTCGTCCGACTTGGAGGCGAAGGGAAGGGAGAGGGGGGAAAGAATGGATCCCAGGTGCTTCTGCCTGTCAGAGGGGCTGGTGCACACTTCCGGTAATGTCAGGGGGTGTGGCATATGCTAATAAGTTATGCTAATGAGCTCCTGCAGCTCTTTTTCTACGAAATGACCCCGGCTGGAAGTATTGTGTGCAAACCTCTGCCCACACACACACTTTGTTTCCCTCCGGGAGAAGAGCATTCAGCACATGTTCAGAGGCACTAAGCCTGAGACAGCAGGATCTTTCAAAACAGAAGTTCACAAAACTAAGCTCAACACTTCTGGTTCCAAACCTATCCTGAATGTCTTACCTTTTGGAAAAGCAATGGGGAAGCCTAATAACGTAAGCATTTATACAGCCACTTAGGGTGTTCCATATTCTTCAGACACATTATTTTGTCAGTAGTCTATCCATAGGTAGGTTACTATGATGTCCTCTTTGTAGACTGGGGAAGGACTCAGGTTGAGGGGAAGAGTTTGCATAAAGACAGGTAATGGAAGAGAGAAGATATGAGCTGGTGATTTCCTCAATTGTACCTCAGAGAAGGTTGGTTCAGATACCTTACAATGGAGGAGGTTGGGGCTGGGGAAGAAGGCCATGACTCAATGGTAGATCACCTGCTTGGCATGTAGAATGTCCCAGGATCAATCCCTGACATCTCCAGTTAAGGATCAGGTAGCAGGTGATATGAAATACCTTTGCCAGAGATCCTGGAGAGATGTTTCCAGGCTGAGGAGACTATACTGACCTTGATGGGGCTGATGGTCTGATTCACAGTTCTATGTGCAGGGGAAAGCTGGGAGGGAAGGAAAGTGCACATTACTCCACACCCAGCTCTGTGGTACACATGCCTTGTGGTGATCTAATGTGCTGTGCAGCTTCTCAAACTGTAGGGAGTATCAAAAGAGTTACTGAATATACACCATGATGGCAAGGGTGTTCCATTAGGCTAGCACAAGTCCCTTTCATGACCCTAAGCAGTTTTTTAGGGGGGGATCCCCAAATTCCTAGACCCTCTTGGTCCCTCTTTGTTGTCTGTTTGCTTCATCCTCTCTCCTTCAGAGTCAGGGGGGCAAGCAAGTGGGAAGGAAGATGTCATCCCCTGCTCTCAATGGCAGCAGAAAGAAAAGAGAATCAGCAGCAGCTGCCTGTCTGCTTACATTCTCCCTGAGTGAACTGTAGCCATAGCAGTGAGCAGCACCCACAATAAGTAAGTTCATGTGTAGAATGCCATCAAGTCACTGTCGACTGATGGCAACCCTGTGGTGGAACATGCCTGCTCTAGCCTGCAGGCCCTATTCCTATACAGAAATATTGATTTCTAAATGTCTCTTGCATTCTCCTGTTCTGTCTTTTGGTAACAGGCTGTGCCTTACTTCCTTTTACAAGCCAAATGGTAGGCCCCATGGCCTCAATAGCATGCCATAAACCCACATTCTTTCACACATTCATGCCAAATGGCAGACCTCAGGCAAACAGTCACGTACGCAATGAAGTTTGGAGTTTGGGAGTCACCTGACTGCGGGTGTGGTTTCCAAACTTCCAGCCTATCCCCACTTGTACCCATGACGACCAAAAAACTGGCCACACACCCTGCTACTCCTGATTGGCTGATGGCCACAGTTAGTCATGTTTAGATTGGGGTTTAATTGTCTGATCCCTTGGAAGAGAGCTCTCTGTTTCTGCTCTCTCTCTACTTGTTTGAATGGCACCTGGAATTGCTGTCCCAGGTGGAACAAAGAACTGCTTGGTGAGCTGAGCACATGGTTGGCAAAGATGGGATTCTTGCTCCAAATTCCTTGGTGCTACTGGATTATCACAATGGACTGTTCTGGACTGATAATTGTTCCTGACATGGTAACTGTGAAGCATTATGTTTAGTTAAGGCAAATCGCCTTAGGCTTTCTTATTTTGTAAACTTATAGTCTATTTTGCTAAGCTCTGACTGAATAAACCTTATTCTTGTTTTTAAATGGTCTTTGATGTTGTAACTGAGATTCCAAGCCTATTTTCCTGTGCCTGGCTGGCTACATGCTACCATTGAGTATTAAGTGTGCATCTCTGAGGAAGTGCTAGTGTGTTCTGTCCCAGAGGCTAACCTAAAGGTTTGGAATCCCTCTCTTGGGGAAATGCCGGGACTAGTTAAAAAGGGATTCTGGTGGCATATTGTTCTGAAATCCAGAGAGGGTAGTCTACCTCTCTGTGTTGTTGTGTAATGTATTGGAAAAGTGTGGGCTTCCCCCCTCATTCCTGGACAGGTGTGGGGGGCAGAAACCTATACAATTCCACCCTGCCCTCCTAGAGGTTTCTCAAACACCTGGAGGGACTTTTCCTTCTCTCCAGTAGCCCACCACCACCACCACCTGACCTTTGCAAGGAATTACCCACTGGGGGGGCAGGGCTTCCAGCTTCCCTTCCCAGTTCTGAGGCCTGTCACCACGGGGACAGTTTACTGCATTATGTGCCTCTGGAGAAATAGCTGCTAGCCAACTGCCTGCCTTCCCCCTAGTGCTCCATAGAAAATAGCATGTCCAAGACGATGGAGGTCTATGTGGTACAAAGAACCACTACCAGCATTAAAGTTATAAAGTATTTATTAAAAAGAGAATGTGTTTACAAGTGTACTATTAGCATAGCACCAAATTGAGCAAGGGCAAAAAATGCAAATCCTCTGTCCCTCTTTGTATACATGCCCTATCAGGTGTTAAATAGGACAGGCTGTTTTTGCTTAGGATGTTACAGATCCCTATAGAAATCCATAACCTTGAAGCTCTCTTCAGAAGTGCAGGCCAACCACATGATCAATGGCTGCCTTCCAGCGGAGAGGTCTGCGTGCCCTCATGAATGCTGCACCCAAGGAAAAGAGACCTCTTTCCTGTTGCCAAGAGTTTTTATCCGTTTCTGCACCCACAGACTAGGTCACACCAGGTCAAAGAAGCGTTTCCTAGGGCTTTTTCCTGAAGATTATTCCTGGATCCATTCTAGCATTTCATTCCTCCAAAATTATCTGTTCCCTGCTTGAAGGGGGAAGAAGGGAGGAAGCTGGGCCATCCTTTTGCCTCTAGCTATACCTATTAGCATTTCTTAAGAGGAAACCTGGAAAGCCATGGACTAACTTCCTTCTCCTCAGCCTGTTCTCTGCTCATGGGGGAGGAGAGGACTGTTAAAACACAAGGTGGAGGCTTTGCTCGTCTCAAACCTCCCAGGGGAGAAATACCTTTCTTCACAGACCCCATAGGGTTTTCAAGAGAAGTGATCAAGCAGAGGTTGTCTACCGTTGCCTTCCTCTGCAAGTCTTCCTTAGTGGTCTCCCATCTAAATACTGACCCTGCTTGGCTTTGAGATCTTACAAGACTAGGCTATACCGTACCATTCCACATGCCACATTCAGTAAGTAGCAAGGACAAAATGGTTCCACTGAATGAAAGGGGACACACCAGGGTGACTTACCAGAGCCCCCCAATCCCCAACCTGGAGCCAGCACAGATATGTATAATCCTTTAACTTACCCAGTGAAATCAAGCCCACCTTAAAACCCAATGAAAGATTTCACAAACGAGGTTCGATGCAAAGCCCTCCTTGTTGATGCCATTTTCAAACTAGAGTAACCTTTAACCTAGGAGGAAGTTCAAATAAAGATGCACAAATAAAATAAATAATCTCCTGCATAAGTAGTACAATAAAATGGAAAAGAAAATACATATTATAAAACACCACCTCCAGGAAACATGAAATCACAGAAGTTATTAAGCGTCTGTCAGAAGCACTGTAGTTCCCTATCCTCCTGGTCCAGAGTTTTGTTAGTAATAAAAGCAGCTTCTTAATGCTTCCCTCTCTCAAATGCATAATTTACTACTCACATGGATTGGGGGTGGGGGGACACAGCATTTTCATAAAGGACTATGAAGTTGTCCAATTTTCCAGAGCTGCAGGACAACAGGATCTGAGATCTGTATGGTCAAAGCCTGTTTATGCATTATGAATACATAGAGGCTTTGCAATTCAAAGTGACAGATCTTGGCTTTTGCATTGCCTGGCTTTACTAGATTATATTGCAGCAACTACAGAATCACTGGAGACTAAGCAAGCATGCCTTGGGATATATACTGGAAAAATCACCTGCATGTGCCCTAATGGCCTTACCCCAAGACATGCTGTGCCAGCTAATGAATATTTCGGGCGGAGCAAGCGATAGATTCTGCTGCCCTAGATTGAAACTACAAAGTCAAAGTTATGCTGCTGTTTTAGGTACTGAGGCATCCTGCATTTTGGGCAGAGAGATATAGTACAGTGCTAAGCAGAGTTATACTCTTCTAAGCCCTTGACTTCAACAGATGACTTCAAGGGTGTAACGCTGTTTAGGACTGCACTGATGATCCTCTATTTCATCTGTCATACAAAGCCACACCACTGTGAAAGAGAGATGAAACATTTTCCATCCCTCATGAATCCCAAGCTCTCAAACCAATGTCAGGTGCCCTTGCATAATCTACTAGGCCTGATGACTGGTGGAAGATGAGGAAGGTGGGGACTTACGGTGTGGGGAGCGCATGATTGGCATCCCTGATGCAATGATGTTACTTGCAGCGTGTCCCAGAAGTGATATTATACTGGGAGGAGAGTGTTCTAGTATTAACTCAAAAACACCATGTGATATTTTAAAAAACATTTAAATCTTTAAGCCATTTCTTTTGCTATCTACCATCCTTCTTTTGCAGACATTTAACATCTCAGAGAAGTGGCCTACCAGGTGATATGAGCTGCTTAATACAAAAATCAGGGCCATTTCATAATCCCAAGGGGATGAAAAAATCTGCCCTTTTCATGTCTCTTTCTTTTTCTGTATGTATGTTGTTGGGAGCCTTAACAATTCACCCATATTTATTGCTTGAGTGATGTGAGCACTTGCTGGAACTCCACCTGTGCCATGCTCAAGCGCTTGGTGAAGCAGAAGAGAGCCCTGACTGCCCTGATCTCTGAGACTGGGGTAATTCAGAAACAGAGCTGGTTCACCCAGGAAGAGTGGTTGACCATCTCTCAGACTGTGAACTCTCTCAGACTCTCAGACACAGAGATGTTCTCATGTGACCAGTCTGGCTCTGGTCATCCCCATGATCCAAATGGCTTGTAAGGACCTGGCCTTCTTTCTGGAGCCAGCTGCAGGATGTGTGCTGGTGAAAAGGCTGCAAGATGGACTTGAAGCCTGCCTTCAGCCTCTCACACAGCAGGTCTACATGTTGGTAGCCATGTGTGACCTGCGCATCAAGGTCAAGATCGCCAAGCAGGCCAACAAATTTATTTGCTGTACAGAAAAGCTCTCCCGGCGAGTTGAACGTATACAGACCAAGAGGAGCACATTGGAGCAGGCCGAGGAAGAGGGGGTGAAAGCATCTCTGCTGCTGTTTACCCCCACCTCTCCCACTAGGCAGCGCCCGCCCACCCCCCACAGCTAACCACCACAATGACCTTTGAGATAGCTCGGCCCCTCTGGGAATGGTAGGTACATGAGACAGGAAGACACAGTGGCCACAATGGTGAGGGAGTACCTTGCTGAGCCCTACAAGTCACAGACCACTAGTCTACTGAATTACTGGGCCATGAAGGAGGTGGTCTGGCCAGACCTCTCTGCTGTGGCCCAGAGGTTCCTCTCATGCCCTCCGAGGAGTGTGAAGGGTGAGCAGGTTTTTTCCCATGTGGATGACATTATCAGCTCACATCGCTGATGCCCACTCCCCTGGACAGTTGAGCAGTTGATCTTCCTGGTCAACTTGCCACTGTTCGGCTACCTGGTCCTGGATTTTGAGGGTGACTGAAGTGAGCACATACTTGTACCTGCATCCTCTCTCAGTCTGTGCTGGGATGTTGGGTCAAAACGCTCTTCCCAAAATTAAAATGAGACTAGAAAGAAGAAGCAGAGCCATTAACCAGTTGGATTGGCACAGAAATGCCCCACCAGTCTCTCCACTGCCATTCTGAATCCACCTGTCACAAAATACCTCTACAGAACCCTGGCAGGAGTGCAGCACAGGGAGATGTTGAAAGTGTTGCGCTCAAGTTCACTCGCCAAGTCACCAGCCACCCCAAACCAAAATTGCATGCTGAAATTAAAACAACAGCAGCACAAAAACTGTTCTTCATCTTGATGGAGATGAAAGGGTAGAGTAGGATAGTGAGACCTGTGTGCCAAACAGAAACCAGCAGAACCCACAGGAGCACCATAAATAATGAAGCTAATTTGCTGTGAAACATTTGTCTTTGCAGGGGTGGGAGGTGGGAAAGGGAGAGCCTGTGATGAAGGGCAGCTGCAGCACCTAGGCTAGTGCTCCTCCACTAAGGCAATGATGGTTGGTGGGTACTGCTCCTGTTCAGAGAGGAGGATCAGTGTGGACACAACCGCCTCCCTCTCACTTTCTGAGACCTTCCCTGGGGGAATGGTGTACAAGGTTTATTTGGGTTTGCCCTTGGCTTTGGAAGAAAACATAACATTACTGGGCTTCTGTGTATTGGGCTGGCCTTGGTTCAGGTGGGCTAGCAAACATGCCTGCCCACCATGCACTTTTAAGTGTTCTGCTGGGCTTCTACTGCCCCTGCTTCTTTTTTAAAAAACCCTCTGGGATTCTCCGGTGTGACATTGGTTAGTTCTGTTGGGTCTGTTTGCACTGCTGCCCCATTGGCACTGGGTTGTACTGCTGGGCACTATTGTACGGCTTCTGCTGTCCTTGCAACCCAAATCCCCCTGGCTGAGATTGTGATTCTGTGCTTGACATCAGTCCTGCTGAGTTGGGATTTGCCACAATGGCACTGGGTTCTGCTGCTGGACACTAGTAAGTTGGCACTGGGTTCTGCTTCTGGGCACTAGTATATTGCAATGGTTCTGCTGTCCTTGCAGAAACCCCCCCCCCCAGTTTCTACTTCCAAGATTCTCAGATTTGACCTTAGTCTTCTTGGTTTTGGGAGTGCCACAGTGGCACTGGTTCTGCTGGGCACATTGCACTGGTTCTGCTGCTAGCCTTGCAGAAATGCCCCCCCCTGCACACTTCACTTGCTACTGCAGAGATTCTCTGGGACATTCTGCTGGGCTTGTATTCCCTTGCTATTTTCCCCCCATTGGAAACAATGGGGGATGGCGGCACCTACTTTGGGTGCCCATAGAATTGGACCCCTGGTTCCAATCTTTTGAAACTTGGGGGTTCTTTTGAAGAGAGGCTCCAACAGCTACACTGCAAATTTGGTGCCTCTACCTCCAACTCCCTACCAGACTACTGAATATACCCCAGGATAGATTTGCCATTGATTTTAATGATCCCCATATGGTATAATGAACCCCAAAAATTCGGGATTCCCAAATATTTACTGAATCTGAATATCTTATCAATATTGGGATGCAGTACTATTGAGAAATACCAATTTTTTTGGTCCAATATACCCGAATCTGAAAAAAAAAACATTTTTTTCTTGTACACCCCTAATTCTGCCTTACTCTCCAGTGTTTTAACTGTTGTTTTATATTTCTGTATGTATTTTAGCTTCGGATTTAAATAAGTGATGAGGGGGGTTCTTGTTTGTTTCAATAGTTTTTAAGCTGCAATTTTATTATGTATGTTTTAAATTGTTAGCTGCCCTTGGTGGCCCTTATGAGGACAGAAAGGTAGAATATACATTTTGTAAAATAAGTAATATCCAACAAATAGTACCAAAAAGCCTGAATGGAATTTAATTTTGTATTTAACCTAGGAGATTCCAACTTTGTTTTGGCCCATGTGAAAAACCCTTGGTAAGGCAAAATGGAGTAATTAGGCCAAGACCAGGTCACCTGATTCTTTGAGTGTGGCCACTTGCAGTTTTGGATTGTGCAGACATGCATTTTAAAAGGATGCTGTTAGATGACAGTATGATCTCATAGAAAAATATATATACAAACTGTGAACTTAGTGTATTTTTTCTTTTAAAACAGGGTCTACAGTCCACAAACAATAGCTAACATACTGATCGCTTCTGAATAAAAACAGTACTGGGACATCTCTCCTGCATGTATATGCCTGAATGTATGTATGTATAAACACACACATACAAAGACTTACATGAAGAGAATGTACTCTAGTAAGGATCAAAACTAGCATGCCTTTTTGCTATAGACATGCATCTGATATACTCCATGAGACAGATAATGAAATAAACCTGTGGGAGGTCTTTCCAAACAAGTACTAGTTATATATTTATTTCATTTTTCTCATTCTCTTTTAAAGCTTTGGAGACAAGAATAGGGTTTTTTAAAGGAAACCTTTTTTAAAAAAAAGATCAGAATCCATCAACCTAGCTGTAGAAAATTGAAAAGGTGGGGGAACAAAACAAACTTGGAAATGTCCTTGGCTGTACAGGATGCTGAAATCTAGTAAGCCTGCTGATTCAGAGTCCGAGCCTGAATGGTTACTAGACATGTCTTAGACCCACAGGTGTAATTTTTAAATCAAATGGGCTTTCTCTAGCCCCGTGCAGTTGATTTCTCATAAACAGCCATATTACACTGCTATTAAATGGTCACTTTAAGTGCTTGGATGTTCTTACTAGGGATGCCAGCCTCCAAGTGGGGATATCCTGGAATTACAGCTCATCTCCAGGCCACAGAGATCAGTTCCCCTGGAGAAAATGGCTACTTTGGAGGGTAGAATCTATGGCATTGTACCCCTCTAAGGTCTCTGGCCTTCCCAGGCTCCACTCTCAAACAGGAGTTTTCCAACCTGAATTTGACAACTCTACAACCTCATCCTCTGCTGGTGACCAGGGGGGATCTGGCAACCCTAGTTCTTGCATATGCTTGTTTTGCTTACAATCACATTGCAACATGGATTGCATAGTCTTAAGGCTGCATTAATGCTTGGGGAATACAACAGAGAACACACTTGAAAATGCCTATAGTACCTCAGATATATGCCTGCATGTTTGTTGCCTGGGATTCAACTCACCATGGTTACAGGAGATGATTTGGTGGAAAAGGTTAAAGTTTCCCCAAGATGACATTATGCCATTCCAATGTCAGCCAATCTTCAGGTTTGATTGGCCGGCAAAAAACATTTTCATCATTCTGGATCCATTAAATGGATACTGGAATCTGCTGACCTTGGGTCTTTCAAGATATCATGGGGCAGATACATCTACCATTTGGATCCAAAACAGTTAGTGAATCATGTCAGCAAAAGACATATGAGGTATATGGAGAGAGTCACAGGGGTCCACATAGTAGCAGATGACATTATCATTAGATTTAATTCTCAACATGGCCAAATCTGTGGATACATAAATGTGGAAACTGGGGCTGGGACAGAAACGACAGATATTTCTACAAACCTGTGAAAAATCCCAGGTTTGCAGAAAAACATGAAATCTAAAAAGATAACAGTAGGGTGGTGAAAACCCTCCAAAATGATAGAAGCAGTACTTGCAGCTTTAAGACCAACTCACCAGGATGAAGAAAGGGCAAGCCAAAGAGTAGGAGCCATCACTGTAAAAGACAGGGCTGGATTAAGACACACTGAGGCCCTAGACTGGATCAAGTTTAAGAGGCTCCTACAGCATTATCAAAAATGGTAAATTATTAAATTTTACTAATTTATTTGAATTTAGAGGCTATAATCTGTGATCCTACACTGTAGTTTCATTTACTTCTACAGAAATCCAGCTCTTACAAAGGATTTCCCTGTGGAAATCAGCTGAATTTAGATGACATCATGGAACCATTAATGAAAACCTATCTGCCAAACTACATTTGCAGAAGGGTGTATGTAGCAGGTCTCACTGCTGAGTGATGTTAATGTAGTGTATGATCTATTACACACTCAACACCTTCCTACAGCTGTACACAGTAGGGGAGGATCAACAGTAGTCAACAACTTCTCTTTCAAGGAGGCAAGTTTCCTGTTGTCAGTCTTCTCCCGGATAATTTTGCTGCCCAGAGAACCCCCAGAACACAGTCCAATAGAACTACTGTATAATAACTCCATAGTACCTGATACCAAAAGAGAACAGAACTTTATCTGAACGTATGCAAGGCCTGGTCTGCTAGGCCATAACCAGCAACACAAGTGAAAAGTGGAACTAAAGCAAAAGCTTTGTATTTTAAGAGATCATGTTAAAGTAACTATACCATAAAATGAGGGAACATCAACAAACTCATAACTGCCCACTATAGAACATACTGGTTTAAGATATTACACGTGCACAAATATAAATATAGAGATTCTTAATTAATTTGTAAAATGAATCCCCTGCCTTTCTGCCCAAAATGTGATTTGAAATTAGTTTACCAAAAAAGGATAAGTAAAATTAATTAAAAACACACAAATAAATACTTGAAACAGCTTCCGTGGATGATACCACACAAGTACTGGTGGCTGAATTGCCACCATTGCCATGATCATCCCTTTCACTGCCTTTAGCCTGTGTTTGGCCAGACCCTTCTAATGGTTAGAATAACCCTTGCATGTAATGCTTTATTCCAAGTTACCAAAAGCAGCCAGGGCCAGCCACCATCTTGCAGCCTAGCCTACACTGCAAAGGAGTTGTGAGGAAGAAATGTAGCTCCTCCAAAACAATTGGTTGGCTGCTGTGAGAAATGGTATGCTGGATTAGACGTCCCACTGGTCTGATCCAGCAGGACTCTTCCTATGCTCTTATGTTCTTATGGAAAGAG
>NW_015163630.1:248246-302385 GCF_001447785.1 Gekko japonicus
AAGGGAAAACTCTATGGTTTTCCCTTGTATGGCCGTGGCCCCGCCCCCAGCGTGCCCAGCGTGCCTACGTCACTTCCGGGTGACGCGCGCGCATTCACCCGACGCCGACCGGGAGCCCCCCACTCCCGGCAAAGACTGATTTGGCAACCCTAATCACACCTCTCTTTGAAGCTGCGGGCGTAGTCCATCAGTGTGTGATCAGACGCAACTGCAGGTGAGTCATTTTTTCCGTGCCGTTTTTCCCCCATGTGCTTAACTGAGGGATCGATGAATTGCACCTTCGCACCAAGGGCTCCCTATGGAGTTTGCGATGATGTGCATACTGCAGGGGGGGGGAACAAGAGTTGGGATGGCCTCATCAGGCCATCCCGACGCCATGAGAGCACGCTGGAGCGATCAGGCACGGGAAAGTCCATCTGTGGCCTGCCGCAACCTATTAACTACCAAATTTCCCCCGGTGTCTTTTAACTCTGCTTTTGCGGTGGAGCAGAACTGGTTGCTGACGGCTGTAGGGTGCTTCCCAGATGTTGTCTGATTGTGCCCTTTAAATCCACCCAGCATTCGCACCTATGTCGGGTCTAATTGTGTGTATGATCGCAGCCTTACTATACTTTGCAAAAAATACTTCAGCATATTCGCAACAAAAGAATTCAAGAACTCCTTTGGATATGAAATTAGCACAATGTTTTTAGAGATGGTGAAACCACACCACAGAGGAGTCCGTCTCTTACACAGTGAATTAAAACATTAAAATCTTATAGGCCACCACTACTGCAAGGCAATAGCAGGATGTGCTCCTGTTGATTCTCTTAGAAATATCATGAAAACATCTTGCCCGGAAGAGTAGTTTGTACAAGCTGTTCTTAAATAAAGCTGTACAGAGATTTCATTAGGTTCCAGTGATCAACCCAGCATTTTTTCTCAAGCCCACCAGGTAATACAACATAAAGGCTGATTGGACCTGGTCTTATTCATGAAAAAAGGTAGGAATGTTCCCCCTTCACCTGGTACCCATGGCAATATGCAATGTGTATGCTCCTTGCAGAGGCCTAGACCTATAAAAGCATTATTTGTGCAATCTTTCCTAAATTCTCTTTTTTTTGGCAGAATGAGTTGTATAAAATTGAGACATCTATGCACACATTGGCATCTCTCAGACTGCTTTAATGTTCTGGTTTACATTACAGGTTTCCCCCCTGTTTTCTCACAGCTTTGTTTGCAATCCCTTGTTCCAGTTTTTCTATGTTCCCCCCACCGCTCTTTCCAAAACCTGTTTTCCACTGACCTTTTATTTTATTTTATTTTATTTTGAAATGGTTTGATTTCAGAGGTTTTTTGCCAGTCTGTAATGTCTGGGTCAATTCACACTGCTCCAAGTACCTTGCTATTTTGTTATGGGCTGGGGTATGTGTGCAGTGAACCTTTTTGTAAAAAAAAAATGTGCATGCTGCCATTATAACGACCCTGTGGTATACCACATATGCACTGAACAAATCATGATGGCCAATCAAAGCACCTGAAACAAGCAGCCAAACATTGCTTTGCTGGTTCCTGGAACATTACTTCGGGCACACTTGAGCACTGTGCCTGGGTACCATTTTCAGTTTCATTGTGTCAGTACATGGGACTTCTTGGAGGGAAAGCTGTTCAAGAAAACAGCACACACTGTAAGGGTGTTTTAAAGAATTTCTCTGATCTCTATGACCAGTTTCCAAAGGAACATCATTTGAGTCTAGCAGTCATCTGCTGTCATAACTCTTCTGAGTTCTTTACCTATTGGAATTTTTAAAATGTAGCAAAGGACTGCCCAGCCAATGAAAATAACCACTCATATTCAGGAAAGCAACTAACTAATCACAGGCCAGATGCATATGCCAGGAACAATTCACAGGTGGGTTTGGGGGCTCTGATTGCACATGCAAAACGGAGTGGTAACTGCATACACGAAAGCATTGCATTTGGTACAGCTCAACAACACATGCACACAAAAAAATGGGGCAGAAAATGCTACATTACAGAGTAATCTAAGAAGGAAGAGATGGCACACACATGGGGAAGCTCCACACATAACCAGGCAGTATGAAACAATGGCCTCCAATTATACAATTATCAAAGGTGCCCCAAAGGTGAGGATAAACCAGATCTTCAGTCTGAAAGACGTCATCACCTTTGTTGCACAGTGTCATGATCCTAGGCCTATAGCTGTGAGACCTATAGGTTCTAGGGAGGCCTAGTGGTCAAGGGAAGCATGTACTAGAGTGGCTACAGGGCCTACATTGCCCAGGCCCCCTTTGGACCCTGTGATTGGTTAACAGGGGATTTGGAGGGATTTGGAGGAAAAAACTTACACCAGTAGAGGAGTAGATCATGGTGCCTGGGAAGAAGGGATAAAGGGCCTCACACAAATTGGGAGGTTGTTCACTTCCAGGGAGCAGAGCTGAGGAGAGGCAGCTGCAGACGGAAGGATTCCTCATCCAGAAAGGGTTGACTTGAAGCCAATCACCAAGAGACATCTAGGGACAGTCTAGATAGATGTGTTAGGGTTCTTCTATTTGTTTGCTTACCTACCTTTACAGTTCTCATTATTCTACATATTATTTGAAAATCAGTTGTTACTAGACCTCTTAAATAAAATTGTTTATTATTCTGACTGGGTCCTCACGTCTCATTCAGTCACATATAAAGTACTTCCTACTGGGAAAAAGTTGACATAAGGGGTCAGTGGGTGCTCTAGGCCTTCCTAAGGAGATCTGTACCAGAGTGGTGGCAGCCGATGGAGAGCGTTCCTGGTCCCCTGCTTGCAACACACAGTAACAGAGGAGGGTCTTCCTGCTGGTTTGCCACCATGCAAATACTATTGCAAGCTGAGTACAAGCTCCAGTGGTGAAGGAACGTATTGGTTGCTTCCCTGTGTAACACTGCAGCATGATTTACCAGGCCACTGCTGCTGTGCTGCTGAAGACATAGTTGTGCAAATTAGCTTGACATGACTTTGATTTAGAACCCGAACAGATTCACTCATTTGAGTTCAAATTTGAATTCAGTCCCCATTTAGTCCTGTTTCCACACCAGCTTCCAGACCATACAGAGAGGTGATTCAAGTTTGTAGATGCAAGATGAAATTAATTTGTAGTACATTTCCCATCACAGATTGTATTCCCTGTTTTAGATTTGACTCTGTTTCCATTAAGAACTCAATCTACTTATATATTTCATATTCCCAAGCAGGCACATTAGTATTGATATTGCTGCGGGTTATATCAGCACAAACATGCCTGTCTGATGTTGCATCAATACTAATAGGACTTTTCATGTTGGCCATTGCTCTATGGGAATTTTCAGACTCTATTGTGTATACAGCATAAATATTTATGTACATGTATTTGCCAATGTACATACACACACCACAGAGACAGTCAAACCTAGTTAATCAGAGTCAGTTTGCAAACTTCATTGCTTGTAGATAAAGAAAAAAATATTATATTAACATATCAATAACATATACATGCTGGGAGAGTGATTACCCTTTACATCTTTGGGACATCCAAAACACCCAGATATGCTAAGGATATATTAACACTCTAGTTTAAATATTTTCTCTATTTCAGTGTCTGTCTCTCCCACCTTTTTTCTTGCACTCTCTTGTTTCTCATACATGCAACCTCTCTTATGTGTTCTTCCTCCTCTCTTTTTTCTAATTTCTCTTTCTTTCATACTTCTTTCTCATCTTTTTTCTTTCCTCTCTTGCTTCCGTTCTTTTTCTTCACATCTTCCTTCTTTATTCTCTATGCCGTTCCCCCATCCCCCACACCTTTTGCGCTCGCTCTCTCTCTCTCTCTGTCTGCCTTCTCCCTTTCCCTCCCTCAAAGCTTGTTTCGCTTGAAAATTTCTACCTTGTGGTTGTGTACTGCTGACTTCACATTTGCTGTGGTGTGAACTTCACATCTGTGAATGGATGACAGGAAAGATTAATAACCCCTGTGTTCCCCCTTCTCGTCGACTGTGGGCCCATCTAATGAATAAATAAATAAATAAATAAAACCCCAGAGTTTTTAAATCCCCTAAATCGAGACCCAGAGCCTGAGAGAAAACATTTTGCTGAACCCATTTGTTAAGGACGGGGGAGGGGATTTCTAATGATCTCTAGTTTACATAGTCGGCATTTTTTCCCTAAACATTTTACGGAAACAAGGAAGTTGTAAGCCATGGAATTAGTCCCATTTTCTCAGGCAATTCGAGGAATAGCTATACAGGAAAGCAGTACCAGGGGATACATATTTAAAATGGTAGGCAATTATTTATTTATTTATTTATTATTATTTATTATTATTATTTATTGGTAAGATATGCATGTTAATATTATCAGCTAATTGACACAGGGCCGGTTTACCACCCAAGCTACCGATACCACCTGTCATTTCCCCAGAAAGCATTTTCCTGAGGACACCTTCTTTGGGGGGGGGGGCATAACTCAGACCCCATAAATCCAATCCTCACCAAACGTGGACAGCAGGTAGAGCAGAGTCAGCTGGAGATTCCCTGTGAGTTTAGAATTTCTAAACAGTGGTCATTTTGACAGGCACAGATTCAGTAGGTTCAGTAGTGCATAGAATGGATCTTATACAAGCTAGAGACACCAAACTCACAGAGGACCTCTCCCAGATGTTCCTCGATATCCCCTGCAAGTTTAGTGTCTCCAGCTTGCACAGGATCCATTCTATACACTCCTGAAACTGTGCCTGTCAAAATGACCACTATAGAATGGATCCTGTGCAAGCTAGAGACATCAAAGTTGCAGGGGACCTCACTTGGATGCTCCTCTACATGCCCTCCAAGTTGTTGCTTTGAAGTTTTGTAAACAGTTTGATTGAGCAGAGACAGCCTGTCTGGATATGTATCTGCTCGTGAATTGGCACTAACCTCCAAAACAGTTTGAAAGTCTTTGGCAAGTTCGTGAGATGGAGCCAGCTACAAAATCGCTGCCACAGTTTACCCTCAGCCACAGTGTGAAGATTTTTGTGCTGTGGTGGCAGCTGCTGCCAAAGCAGTGTTTTTTTAAAAAAATAAACTGCACAGACAATCAGATTTCTAATGGCTGATCAAAAGCCTTGCTGGGCAAAAGCCCCACCTGGCCCTGCCCACTTTCTAAAAAACACTTGACGGGCATCAGGAAAAGTGTTGGTGGGCACCATTGTGCCCACAGGCACTATGTTAGGGGGCCCTGTTCTAGTCTGTAAATCAGTGTCTCATGCAATTGGTTGTAGAACATAAGAAAAGCAATAAGCAGAAGATTGCATAATGTTCAAGAAAGAGCAAGTGATGTTTTGGGGGCAGCATTAAAGAAGGTGTAGCATTTGGGGCTGATTTTCAGGAGCTGCATGCCCTGCGAAGCTAAGATTCTGAAAGAACTCAAATGTGAACTTGTGGATCTCCTGACAAAAATATTTAATCTTTCCTTAAAATCTGCCTCCATTCCTGAGGACTGGAAGGTAGTTAATGTCACTCCCATCTTTAAAAAGGGTTCCATAGGAGATCCGGGAAATTACAAGCCAGTCAGTCTGATGTCGATACCGGGTAAATTGGTGGAAACCATTATTAAGAAAAGAATTAGTAGACACATAGATGAACAAAACCTATTGAGGCAGACTCAGCATGGGTTCTGTAAGAGAAGATCTTGTCTCACTAACCTGTTAATGTTCTTTGAGGGGGTGAACAAACATGTGGACAAGGGGGATCCAATACATATTGTTTACCTTGACTTCCAGAAAGCTTTTGATAAAGTTCCTCATCAAAGGCTCCTAAGTAAGCTCAAAAATCATGGGATAAAAGGACAAGTCCTTTTATGGATCAAAAACTGGCTAATTAATAGAAAACAGAGAGTGAGTATAAATGGGCAATTTTCTCAGTGGAGGGAGGTAAGCAGTGGGGTACCGCAGGGATCAGTACGCACATTGGAGCCAAAAACCCTAAATATAAATACATATTGATGGGGTCTGAACTGGCAGAGACTGATCAAGAGAGAGATCTTGGAGTCGTAGTAGATAACTCACTGAAAATGTCGAGACAGTGTGTGACTGCAATAAAGAAGGCCAATGCTATGCTGGGGATTATTAGGAAGGGTATTGAAAACAGATCAGCCAATATCATAATGCCCCTATATAAATCAATGGTGAGACCTCATTTGGAATACTGTGTGCAGTTCTGGTCACCACACCTTAAAAAGGATATTATAGCTTTGGAAAAAGTGCAGAAAAGGGCAACTCGAATGATAAAAGGGTTGGAACACTTTCCCTATGAGGAAAGGTTAAAGCGCTTAGGGCTCTTTAGCTTGGAGAAACGACGACTGAGGGGTGACATGATTGAGGTTTACAAGATTATGCATGGGAAAGAACAGGTAGAGAAAGAGGTACTTTTCTCCCTTTCTCACAATACAAGGACTTGTGGGCACTCCATGAAATTGCTGAGCGGTCGGGTTAGAACGGATAAAAGGAAGTACTTCTTCACCCAAAGAGTGATTAACACATGGAATTCACTGCCACAGGAGGTGATGACGGCTACAAGCATGGACGGCTTCAAAAGGGAATTAGATAGTAGGGAGCGGTGGTAGGGAGCGGTTACAGCTGTTCGAAACCCGCCGCAGCCAGAGTGAGCACCTGGCCCTAGTCCCAGCTCCCACTAACCCAGCGGTTAGAAAGCGACAATTAACATCAATACGCGAGTAGATAAATGCGTACCTACCTTAGATGGTAGGGGGCACCCTCCCCCGTTGAGGGGGTTGTTCGAGCATCGGAGAGAGGTGAACGGCAAGCGCCGAGCGGTGGAAAAATGGCGACCAGGCACAACATCTATGGTGGAACAGACGTCGGTGGAAAGGCGGAGCCAGGAAGACGCGGGGAGCGTGGAAGGCGCAGGTGCGGTGGAGCCTGGGGGACTGAGCTGAAGCCGTGCCAGAGTGTGCCATGCGACAGAAGGGCCCTGCTGATCCGCCACCGAAAGACCACCGGAAAAAGAAGAACCGGAAGCCAAGACGCCGAGCTGACAAGCCGACCCGGGAAGAAAGATCAACCAATCCCTCCACTGGGTGCCGGTAGGGCTGCCCCCACCCCCAGTATCTGTGTGGCCATAGTTAGGGATAATTGATTAACTGTAAGCCGCTCAGAGACCCCTTGGGGGGTTCGAGCGGGGTAGTAAGTAGAAAGATAAATAAATAAATAAATAGACATATGGAGCAGAGGTCCATCAGTGGCTATTAGCCACAAGGTATAGATAGGTGCACTGGGGCAAGTGATGCTCTGTCTTTTTGGTGCTTCGGGGGGCCAACAGTGGGAGGGCTTCTAGTGTCCTGCCCCCACTGGTTGACCTCCTTATGGCACCTGGTATTTTTGGCCACTGTGTGACACAGAGTGTTGGACTAGATGGGCCTTTGGCCTGATCCAACATTGGCGTCTCTTATGTTCTTATGTAAGGTTGCCAGCCCACAGATTAATACAAAAACTGAGGGTCACAGTGTTAGGAAGACATACTAAAATATATATCACTGTGTACAATAAATATATGTTTATGGTAGAACAATTTTATCCTTTATTCTTTTTCTTTTTATATTTTTCAGTACTGTTGTCTAAATACTATTATCAAATATTATCAAATATATATTTCACCCAAACAATACACATAGAAAAACATGTTTCACCCAAACAATACATCGAATGCAGGTTTACATGTAGACAGCACCTTGTCAGTATCACTATCAGTAGTCCCAAGGGGCTCTAGTAATTTACCCATTTCAAATGAATCTTTTTCAAGGACCGGGATGTGTATATATAAAGGACATAAGGTGCCTGGAGATCTCCCAGAATTGCAACTGATCTCCAGGCTCCACCCCCAAAATCTCACGGTATTTCACAACCTGGAGTCAGCAACCCTTTGGGAAGCAGTTACAAGCAACTGAGTGAAAGATGTGTTGTCCCTACATAATAATGCTAGGCTACAACTGAGACATAATTTAACATTAGTCATTCTGCCCCAGCGACACACGTATAACACTTTGAGTATAATCTCCCTTGGCGATCAATTCTGAGACCCCCCAGGGTCATCTAGTCCAACCCCCTGCACAATGCAGGAAATTAAAAAATACCTCCCCCACACACCCCCAGTGACCCATGTCCAGAAGTTGACAAAAAAAACTTCCAGGATCCCCGGCCAAACTGGGCTGGAGAAAAAAATTGCTTCCTGACCCCGAAGTGGCAATCAGCATTTTCCTGGGCGTGTAAGAAAGGGCCACAAGAACTAAGCATTGAGGCAACCCTTCCTGCCCTCCCTCTCATGATCTGCCTAAGTAGGAGATAAGTGAAAAGAATAGGGATGGGCATACAGGAAGCATATGCGAATATAAGAGGTATTTGAGCGACATAAGAACAGGAGAGACAATTTGTTCCTTCCTGAATATTTTTTAAAGTGTTTGAGTGATATGGTAATCACCACAGCCATGAAGACTAGAAACTTCTTTTCTTTTTTAAAATGGACAAGTGAAATTTTCAGGTATCCAATTATGTATCAGATACCAGAGTCTATGCAAAAATTCAACACCTGAGGCATTATGTAGAACAAACAGCACTGGATAGCCAAGCCACAGATCTTGAGGGCCATTCCACACTGAGGTGATGAGAGAGGAGGTCCTGCGACTGATGGACAAATTAAAAACTGATGAATCACCAGGCCTCAAATGTAAACTTGTGGATCTCCTGACAAAAATATGTAATCTATCATTAAAATCTGCCTCCATTCCTGAGGACTGGAAGGTAGCTAATGTAACCCCAAGTTCCAGAGGAGATCTGGGAAATTACAGACTGGTCAGTCTAACATCAATATCTGGTTAGTTGGTGTAATCTGTTATTAAAGACAGAATTAGTTAAGTACAACGATGAACAAAAGCTATTGAGGAAGAATCAGCGTGGATTCTGTAAGGAAAGATGTTGTCTCACTAGTTCTTCAAGGGGGTAAGCAAATACGTAGACAAGGGTGTGACGGAACAAGCCGGCTCTGACCTACAGACCCTGTTCTGCCTGCCCCCTCTGATACCTGGAGAGTGCTATTCCACTTCCTGCCACTAGGACACGCTGCCACCACCTGCTCAATTTAGGGGTCCTCAATGAGAGGAACCAAATGAGAAGGGAGCAGTCACTGAAGAAGACCCTGATGCTGGGAAAGATTGAAGGTCAAAGAAGACGGGGACGGCAAAGGATGAGATGGTTAGACAGTATCATAGATGCAATGAACATGAAATTGAGCAAACCTCAGAGGACGGCGGAAGACAGGAGGGCCTGGCGGGAGCTGGTCCATGGGGTCGCGAAGAGTCGGACTCGACTGTGCGACTGAACAACAACGAATGAGAGGAACAAGACTTTCAATACCCCTTCCCAGTTCTGAGACCTGGCCTCAAGGTCTCCTGCTACCCAACACCTGGCTACCACAGAGACCAAATGCAACTTCAGGTTTCCCCTTGGAGGGTTGGCAGTGGGTGCCTTCACTGCTTTTCTCCCAATCTGAGAAATCAGTAGCATATCCAAGTGGTTGGAGGACTATGTGGTACAGAAACTTAGGCCCACATCCAATATTAAAAAGGATTTATTAAAAAGAAAGTCAGTCTTTCTGTACACTTAATCACAACAGATCAGCGCACGGAAGAACAAAGAAAAGTTGGTTATAATCACATCCTTTTTCCCCTGGTTCTAAAACTTGCTCTAACTAGATGTCACAATCAAAGTAGGTAGGCACAAACTTAGACAGTTACACAAGGTTCTATAGACGTCCCATTACCTCAGGCTCCCTGCAGCCAGTGGGCCAGGCTGCATGGCCAATATGGCTCCTGGCCTGCAGAACAGAGCTCAGCAGTTTGTCCTCTTCCAAGGACTAGCACCAAGAGACCCTCCCTCCTAGGAGCAAGCACTTTTATTAAACCTCTGACTCCACCCATTTTACATCACTCTCTCCACCATTTTGACCTGGTGGACCCTCCTGGAAGGCATTCTGGGAAATCTCCAGGAGTCACCTGGAGACTCATAAAACCAAATACCTCAGTAACCTTGCAAGCCAAGTCATTTGCATAACTGTGGATGGTAATTAACCTAGCTTCCTGCCCTTCCAGAGAGAAGAGGAAAAAACTAGAACACTTTAAAAACTCAGAGCGAAATTCCGGGTGGGGAAATTTCCAAAAAGGGTGACCCCAATAGATGTTGTTTAACTTGACTTCCAGAACGTTCCTCATCAAAGACTCCTAAGTAAGCTCAGTAGTCATGGGATAAGAGGACAAGTCCTCTCGTGGATTAAAAACTTGTTTATTAACAGGAAACAAAATGAGTCTCAGGGTGCGTTCAGATGAGCAGCTAATCCCACCACTATGCCAGCTCAAATTTGATCCCGATCTTTTTAATCCATGCTCGCACGACAAGACATCCCCCGGGAGAATTACCTTACCACACACTGCTTCTGCTGGGGATTGTCTAGATGGCGTCCACTGAAGGAGGCATGCGCGGTGGTTTTTTTTAAAAAACCCTTTTTGCGCACACGCATAGGCTTGATATTGTGACCTTGTTTATCCACGCATGCGCAGAATCAAAATTACATCAGACCATCCCAAACGGGCACCATTTTTTAATTGCGCACTGGAACGATCAGACGGAGGCAAGTCCGCGATTGGTTTGTCGGAACCAAAAACTCCAGATTTTAACTAGTACCTTTTTAGTACGGGCCCCAAAGCGCGGCAAAATGGGATGCTCATGGAAGACAGATGTTTCCCAGATGTCGATGTCTGAACATTACATTTAAATCCATAAGGCACTCATGCCTCACGTGGATCTAAAGGCAGCTAATCCTGCCATTATGCCAGCTCAAATTTGATCCCGATCTTTTTAATCCATCCTCGCACGACCAGACATCCCCCTGGGGAATTGCCTTACCGTGCGCTGCTTCTGCTGTAGATTGTCTAGACAGCGTCCACTGAAGGAGGCACGCACAGTGGGGTTTTTTTTAAAAAAAAAACTTTTTGCACATGTGCATAGGCGTGACCGCAGGTCCTTGTAGATCCACACGTGCGTGGAATCAAATGTTCAAAGCACCATGTGAGGGATGCGTAGCCGTAATTCTGACCAACAGGACAGCCCAAGAATAACCAAATTCTTCTTTCGTTTTCTGTTCTGACCCATGCTTGCAGGGCTGGACTGAATGAGTCCCGGCCATCCCCCTTGCCATTGAGATCATGCTCACTGAAGGGACTATTTTGCGTGTCTAAAGACCCATCCTCCCTCCAGCTCCCATCCCATTAACCAATCATTTTTAAACTCACGGGTCATTCATAAATATTGAAGTGTTCGTGGCGCTGGATCGGGGTTCCACAGCCTAATTTTTAAATGTGTTTAAGCGCATAATAGGTAGTGATTTTTTAAAAATCATGCCCGCTCATAATGGTCTGACATCAGACCACCCCGACGGGAGGATTGCATGCTGGTGGGACAATCAGACAGGTGAAATTCCGCAGTTGTCCTGTCGGGACCTGAAAATTCCTGATTTAAAGTGGTATCTTTTAAGTACGGCTCCAAAGCACGGCAAAACGGGATGCCCATGGAAGAGGGACATTTCCCAGATGTTTGTGTCTGGAAATTACCTTTAAATCCACCAGGTGCAAGTGCTAAAGAGCTGTCTGAACGGACCCTAAGTGGTCAGTTTTCACAGTGGAGGGTGGCAAGCAGTGGAGTACCGCAGGGCTCAGTACTGCGTCTAGTGCTTTTTAACTTGTTCATTAATAATTTGGAGTTGGGAGTAAGCAGTGAAGTGGCTAGGTTTGCAGATGACACCAGATGTTCAGGGTGGTGGGAACCAGGGAGGATTGTGAGGTGCTCCAGAGTGATCTGTTGAGGCTGGACGAGTGGGTGTCAATGTGGCAAATGAGGTTCAACATGGGCAAGTGCGAAGCAATGCACATTGGAACTAAAAATCCTAACTATAAATACACGTTGATGGGGTTCAAACTGGTGGATACTGACCAGGAGAGAGATCTTGGAATCATGGTAGATAACTTACTGAAAATGTTGACTCAGTGTCTGAAGGCAATAAAAAAAGGCAAATGCTATGCTGGGGATTATTAGGAAGGGAACTGAAAACAAATCAGCCAGTATCATAATGCCCCTGTATAAATCAAGGGTGCGCCTCCTTTGGAATACTGTGTATAGTTCTGGTCACCGCACCTTCAAAAAGATATTATAGCATTGAAAAAGTGCAGAAAAGGGCAACTAAAATGATTAAGGGAATGGAACACTTTCCCTAAGAAAAAAGGTTAAAGAAGTTAGGGCTCTTTAGCCTGGAGAAACGGCGACTGAGGTTTACAAAATTATGCATGGGACAGAGAAGGTAGAGAAATAAGTACTTTTCTCCCTTTCTCACAATATAAGAACTCGTGGGCACTCAATGACATTAATGAGCAGTAGGTTTAGAACAGATTTTAAAAAGTACTTCTTAAAGAGTAATTAACATGTGGAATTCACTGCTGCAGGAAGTGGTGGAGGCTACAAGCATAGACAGTTTCCAGAGGGGATTAGATAAACCGATGGAGCAGCGGTCCATCAGGGGGTATTAGTCATAAGAACATAAGAGACGCCAATGTTGGATCAGGCCAAAGGCCCATCCAGTCCAACACTCTGTGTCACACAGTGGCCAGAAATACCAGTGCCATCAGGAGGTCCAGCAGTGGGGCCAGGACATTAGAAGCCCTCCCACTGTTGACCCCCCCCAAGCACCAAGAAGACAGAGCATCACTTGCCCCAGAGCCCCTAGCTATACCTTGTGGCTAATAGCCACTGATGGACCTCTGCTCCATATGCTTATCTAATTCCCTTTTGAAGCCGTCCATGCTTGTAGCACCCACCACTTCCTGTGGCAGTGAATTCCATGTGTTAATCACTCTTTGGGTGAAGAAGTACTTCCTTTTATCCGTTCTAACCCGACCGCTCTGCAGTTTCATGGAGTGCCCACGAGTTCTTGTATTGTGAGAAAGGGAGAAAAGTACCTCTTTCTCTACCTGCTCTTTCCCATGCATAATCTTATAAACCTCAATCATGTCACCCCTCAGTCGTCTTTTCTCCAAGCTAAAGAGCCCTAAGCGCTTTAACCTTTCCTCATAGGGAAAGTGTTCCAACCCTTTTATCATCCGAGTTGCCCTTTTCTGCACTTTTTCCAAAGCTATAATATCCTTTTTAAGGTGTGGTGCCCAGAACTGCACACAGTATTCCAAATGAGGTCTCACCATTGATTTATATAGGGGCATTATTATATTGGCTGATCTGTTTTCAATACCCTTCCTAATAATCCCCAGCATAGCATTGGCCTTCTTTATTGCAGTCACACACTGTCTCGACATTTTCAGTGAGTTATCCACTACAACTCCAAGATCTCTCTCTTGCTCAGTCTCTGCCAGTTCAGACCCCATCAATGTGTATTTATATTTAGGATTTTTGGCTCCAATGTGCATCACCTTGCACTTGGCCACATTGAACCCCATTTGCCATGTTGACGCCCACTCGCCCATCCTTGACAGATCCCCTTGGAGTGCCTCACAATCCTCACTGGTTTTCACCACCCCGAACAACTTTGTATCATCCGCAAATTTAGCCACTTCACTGCTTACTCCCATCTCCAAATCATTAATGAACAAGTTAAAAAGCAGTGGACCAAGTACTGATCCCTGCGGTACCCCACTGCTTACCACCCTCCACTGAGAAAATTGCCCACCTACACTCACTCTCTGTTTTCTATGAACTAGCCAGTTTTTGATCCATAAAAGGACTTGTCCTTCTATCCCATGATTTTTGAGCTTACTTAGGAGCCTTTGATGAGGAACTTTATCAAAAGCTTTCTGGAAGTCAAGGTAAATAATATCTATTGGATCCCCCTTGTCCACATGTTTGTTCACCCCCTCAAAGAACACTAACAGGTTAGTGAGACAAGATCTTCCCTTACAGAAACCGTGCTGAGTCTGCCTCAATAGGTTTTGTTCATCTATGTGCCTACTAATTCTTTCCTTAATAATGGTTTCCACCAATTTACCCGGTATCGACGTCAGACTGACTGGCCTGTAATTTCCCGGATCTCCTCTGGAACCCTTTTTAAAGATGGGAGTGACATTAGCTACCTTCCAATCCTCAGGAATGGAGGCAGATTTTAAGGAAAGATTACATATCTTTGTCAGGAGATCTACAAGTTCACATTTGAGTTCTTTCAGAACTCTCGGATGTATGCCATCTGGGCCTGGTGATTTTTCAGTTTTTAAGTTGTCTATCAGTTTTAGGACCTCCTCTCTCATCACCTCAATCTGACTCAGGTCTTCCAACACCCCTCCTGAAATCAGTGGTTCTGGAGTGGGCAAGCACTTCTCATCTTCCACAGTGAAGACGGAGGCAAAAAATGCATTTAGCTTCTCAGCCATTTCCCTATCATCCTTCAATACTCCTTTTACCCCTTGGTCGTCCAAGGGCCCCACTGCCTCCCTGGCTGGTTTCCTGTTTCTAATGTATTTGAAGAAAGTTTTATTGTTGGTTTTTACGTTTTTTGCTATATGCTCCTCATATTCCCTTTTTGCCTGCCTGACCTCAGACTTGCATTTTATTTGCCATAGCCTGTGTTCCGTTTTATCAGCCTCACTGTGACTAGCTTTCCACTGCTTAAAGGAATTCTTTTTACTTTTTACAGCCTCCATTACTCTGTTTGTTAACCATGCAGGCTTTTTCCTATACCTTTTTGTGCCTTTCCTAACCTGCGGAATATATATTTTTTGAGCTTCTAGGATCATAGTTTTAAATAGATCCCAAGCTTCCCCAATTGTTTTGACCCTTTCTACTTTTCCTTTCAGTTTCCTCCCCACGTGTCCCCTCATATCAGAGAAATTACCCCTTTTAAAGTTAAAAATGGTTGTGTGAGTCTTTTTGGCCAATTCTCTATTTGTACAAATGATGAACTCAACAACATTATGATCACTGTTTCCAAGCGGTGGAAACTATGTCTGGGGCAGTGATGTTCTGTATTCTTGGTGCCTGGGGAGCAGCAGTGGGAGGGCTTCTGGAGTTCTGGCCCAACTATGGACATCCTGATGATACCTGGTGTTTTTGGCCACTGTGTAACACAGAGTGTTGGACTGGATGGGCCATTGGCCTGTTCCATCATGGCTTCTCTTATGTTCTTACTATACACACATAGAAATCCAGATGTGCCAGTATACACCTTTGCCAATGAAACATGGTGAATCAATCTTTGGACAATACCTTTGGAATGCCCATATTCCCAGAATATGAATTTTAGTTGTTCCTGTAAAACATTTTAAGTGAATCCCAAAAGTGCATGAAACAGCTGTCAGTTTCTCAAGTGATTAAAACCAAATATGACACACCCTCCATCAACTTATGATCAAAATAGCCCAAACAAGGTGTCTTACAGAGAAGGGCAACAACCCCAATGGTACTTACTTGTACCTGTAGTACTTGGTTACCAGATTTCACTCCCAGTCTAAAGCAAGTGTATACTTAACTTGCACAGACCTCTGGAACAACATACAGAAATCTGCACAGGCATTTTCAAATAATCTGATCCGCAGTGAAAATGGTTATGTATGTATTTATTTATTATTTGCTTCATTTATAGCCCACATTTCTCCCCAATGGGGACCCATAACAACTGACATTGTTCTCTATTTTATCTTCACAACAAACCTGTGCGGTGGGTTAATCTGAGCTTGTATGGCTAGTCAAAGCAAGCTTTCATGGCAGAAGGGGATTCAGACCTAAATCTTCCAGATACTAGTCCTGCATTCTAGCTGTGCTGCTGCTCAGGCTGGAGAGAAGCAGATTTCTTGCCTCACTATAAAAGATATGTGGACAGACAGTCTATACAGGAAACAGAAGTACTGTTGTCTTGTCCAGTATCCCCAGCTCATGTAGAGTGATATTTGTGGAGACAAGTACACACACTGTATTAACCTGAAAGGAAGATGAACCTGACAACCCCCTTTAAAAAAGGTTATACACAAAAGTGTTTCTCTTTAATTACTGTACATAACTTGCATTCAAATTTAAGATGGCCTCCTTTTTTCTTGACTGTACCTGTGGAAGAAACCCTAGTCTTTCTTTCAGGTTTCATATAGACATCTCTTTTGTTGTTTGCTTTGCTTTGTATGGTTGAATGAATTATGTTCATCATAAGAGAATTAAAGAGTCACATTCCCAGTCACTAACCAGTGTGTATAAAACACTGCCCTTCTGATGCAGAGAATGGAGAACCCCCTCATACACAGGCCTGCATCTGTGCAGGAAGGTTTCCACATATAGGGGCACAATAACATAAGAAGCCACATCCTTCAAGAGCTGTCTGCAGTGGATGAACAATCTGGGCCATAAAATAATCCTACTGGACAATGATAAGAATACTCAGCACTTTACACACCACTTAGGTCTTCAGAGCCCTGCATATACAATTGCTTACAATGACCCTGCGAGGTATGTCCATGCCATTCTCTCCATAGTGCAGATGTGGAGCCAAGGTTGAATGATAGTGGCTTATCTAAGTGAGTTCATAGCAGTCAGGGTTGCCAGTCTCCAGGTGGTGGCTGGAAATCTCCCACTATGACAACTTATCTCCAGGCAACAGAGATCAGTTCACCTGGATGGCGGACTCTGTGGCACTGTACCCCCGTTGAAGTCCCTCCCCTCCCCAAATCCCACCCTCCCCAGGCTTCACCCCCAAAATCTCCAGGTTATTTCCCACCCCAGAGCTGGCAACCAGAACAGCAGGTGCAAACTTTGAGTGGAAGACTTCTTTGTTTACAACCCCGTCTTAGCCACCACGCTGCACTGGCTCATTTCCTGCATAGCAAAAAGCATCTCACAGTAACTCCCTGCCTCTCCCCCACCCTCAAAAAACTAATCACAATTGGACTACAGTGACTTAAGTCCAAGCACTCATGTATCACCCTCTAACAATTGCTAACAACAATAATGATGATGATAACCCCCCAATGACTTTAGTATGCAATGACAAGGAGCATTTCCCTTTATTTGTTTAGCATCAGTTTCTAGCAGTCCCCCTCCATTCATCCACTACTGCCTAGTCTCGATTGTAGGGGCTCACTTGTTTACTGTTGAACAAAGCATATTTTCTTTAAATAGCGCTTAAAGGCAATTAGACACACTTTCCGTAAAAAGTCTTACGTTTTAAAATAGTTTATGCAACTCTGCTTTCTCCCTCTGTAATGAATCTGACCTTTATTTCAAATAAACATGCTTCACAATGGATAAAGAAGCAACCCCTGCAGATTTATGAAAATGAATATCTTTGCATATATGCAGTTGGTCGGGAAAACCAAGCGCATGAAACTGTTTGTGGAAGGGTGTTTTTTTCTCTCTCACTCCGATATCATACAGAAATAGATTTGCCTTTAGACCCAGAGATCTTTCTATTAAAGACAAATATGTGATTGATTGATAAGCCTTTTCCTCGGTTCTAGACTACTTACTCATCCAAAACATTTACACCAAACAATTACACTGTTTCAGATACTGATGGAATAAAACTTATCCTTCACCTCTCAAATTATCAGGGTTCATAAAATGATAGCCCTTTGCTGCTTTTTAAATATGAAAGAAATTACAGTAGAAAATGCCTTGTAAATAGTTGATGAGTAATTAACATTATTTTTAAACTGCATCAAAGTTCAGAAAGGGAGGAAAACAGACCAGTTGGTATAGAATTGCACAAAGGGTCAGCCAGTGTAATTAGTTATCTAGCATCAACCAAAGCTCCTTTTATAAGGATTGATTTTCCCCCTCCCCACCCTTTTTAGAGATTGCATCTAGCACATCTGAACTGAAAACGCTTTTTATGGAAGAAACACTCAGATGCCTTTGATAATACTACAGATTATCTACCGAGATCCAAATAGACATTTAATTTAGATTGAACAAGACCCTTGCCATGGTAAATAAATAGCAGTTTATTAATGAAAAGTCTCTTCATTGATGCTTAATGACTACTGAATCTGGCATTTCTATTAATCTGAAATAAATGTGTTTAATAATCAATTGGCATTTGTTTATCATGCAATAATGGTCTTATTAAATGAGAATTAAATGCCTGTTAGGGAATGTTAACTTAAAGCATTGCCATATCTTTCTGAATGAGGCTACAATAATTAATTCTCTTGCTGCTTAAAAAGGAGCTGCAGATTTTATTGTTACAGTATTGTAATGTGCATTCCAAAACCCATAATCGGGAACTTCAAACACAAAAGGAGAGAGATAAAATGTTTCTAAGGGCCAATTAAAGTGAATACTCTGCTTCATAATTCTAACATTCAAAGGATGACTTTTGCTGGATTTTCATAACTTTACATTTTTTAAATAAAAATATTTGATCCTCTAGGGGCTTTATTAGCCTGCAAGGAAACTGTGTGCAAAGTTTCCTTTTATTAGCAGCAGAGTTATTTTAACAAAGCCGGCACTTTTGAGAACAACAACGCTGTTTTTTTCAAAAAGGGTGCACACACTATCAAAAATACCCCTCTGAATTTCAAGAATACACACATACATTCCCCTCTTCAAGACGATGCTGAGTCAAAATTTAAAATAGAAGGAATTCCACCAACATAACTCCCCCTCCATTTCACTTCATTGTGCTGCGCTGGTCGCCTGTACGTTCCATGATCACTGCCACATCCCAAATATGTTTCTACGTTGGAAGTTCCACAGGCTTTACACCTAGGAATGTTTTGCCTTTCAGGCTTTCCTTCCATTTAAAATCATAGGTAAAATGTAAATTAGTGAATGGAAAAAAAATTAAAAAATGAACACCTCCAATGGAAAAAAAATGACTAGATGAAATCAAATACACCATCCCTTTCATGGCACTTTGCAAATGAATGAATGTTTCCTTAAGGCTCAGAGGATATCATCCACACAAGCAGGGAAGATTTTGACTGCCAGTTTGGGGAGAGTAAGGTCTAGTGCACTGACGTAGAGAAGAGTAGGTTTGAAGCAGATTAATTTTTTTGCAGAGTATAATGTATGCAAGGTGCAGCCATGTTCCTTCTGAGAAAAGAGTCTTAAATAGGTGTTCCTTGACTAAGCAGCACTGGACAATTGGAAATTTTCTCATAGTACATCAGTACAGTATCAGTACATTTTCACTGAAAGCAAGCTGTAAGCGTATCGTCCCTATTAGACTTGAAATCAGCTGCCAGTAATTTATGAGTACTGCAAATGATCATCTTGTCTTCCCCTCCTTGCCTTTCTCTTTTTTGGGACACATACGGTAAAAAATAAATAAATCCCCACGCATTCCATACCAGCACTTTAATCTGTAATGCACCTTAAGATTCTGGCAGTACACACAGAACATCAATATGTACTATGCCAAATTTCAGCTGCAAGGGATGGGGGGGACGGGACATATACATTTCTATATTATATTTTTATTATATTGCTTACATTCAAAAGAGTGTCATTATTTTCTACACTTGACCAAATTTCTTCTAATCGATTTTGCATTCATACCATTATTCTAGCATGACAAACAGTGCAACGACATTAGACAGCCCTCTGAATTAGTAGACAGTCACAGTACATGTGTTTAGAAAAGGCAACTATAATGTTTTGCACCATAAGGAAAAATAGAAAACAGAGACCCCATCGGTTTAGTCAGTTAGGATAACAATGAATGTCAACAATATTCTTACCCAAAACTAACCAAAACAACTCTACTTTCAAATGTCAAATATATCTTCCAAAAACAGCAATGGTGTGATGAACCGTAACGGAATTCTAGATAATACTCAATAAAAGCTTTTGTTGGGGCTAATTTCCTTATTTTTCACATCTGCTGACTCGGAATTGTAATATCTTCATCTCTTTGCAGTGTCAAAATATGCCTTAGGTTAACAACAGTCTTTCTATTACTTCACCTCACATTTATTTGACGAACAGACTCAGTTTGTATTTCATGAGTTTAACCATTAGCAGATTACTGGCGAGAAAGCCAGTTTTCGCAAGTTCTTGTGTACTGTAACACCTGTATTTGTAATAGAACTTTATCTCAAATGCTTTACACTTTTTGTTTTGGTATGTAATTTATAATGTATATTGTCCGCATGGGATTTTACACACACGTGTGTGTGCAAATGCACACACAGACATTGCTGTGCTTTTAAAAGTGTGGGCAGAACTATTAGACAATAACCAAACTCCCCAAACACATTTCCCTGAATTTTTGCAGTGGGAAAAATCATAATTAAATGCTCAAGTCCTGTCACAACAGCCAGTCAGCGCTGAACTGATCCCGCATGCTTTCCAATCGTTGGCTTTGAAAAGTGCACTACGGGGGGGGGCATCCCTTGAAAAACAAGAGGGGGGGGGAAACAGCAGACACTTTGGGGTTGCAGGATATATAAGACTGCCCCATTCAGGTGATCAGACGTGACCAAATATTAAAATGTGAAAACGCTCATTGGAATATTTGTAGGCCTGCTTGTTAGCATGCTATAATATTATCCTTAGAGGCATTAACTGGTTGTAAACTGAAAATTCCAGGGGGTCATTAAATATATATATATCCCCCCCCTACACACACAGAATTCTAAGGCTAGTCTTAAAACTTGATCGCAGGGAGGCAGGTTTTATTCCTCATTATTATTGGACGTCAGATACAGTATTTGACACTGGCAAATAATAACAGGTATAAGATCTATACAGGTTAGAAAACACTATACAATATATGTTAACTAATAAATCTAGGCTGACCACAGACCACAGAAATTTAGTAGATATAGGGAGCAATCCTAAGCAGATCTACTTAGAAATACGTCACTTTTTATTGATTCGTGTTTACTCCCAGGAAAGTGTAAGATTGCACCCCAAACCTGTAAACTACAGAGAAAGAGAGAGAGACGGAAGATGAGAGATTGTGTGTGAACCATCTCTATGCTACCCCGAGCTCTTAGCATAATTATAAATAAAAATATAAGTAGTGAGCAAAGGGGTTTTTTGTGTGAAACTTAGGAACAGACATTAATGTCGGCATTAGGGGAGTCTAACAAAGAAGCTTGGAAACAGTCATAGTCCTGAATATATGTTTCATTATAATTTAGGGCATGCTAAACAATCAATGATATTTAGACACCTGCTTTTTAGCAGTTGTCATTACTCCATCCTGAAAATCACTCCCCATAATGTTCAGAAGTTTAAAATAAAAGCCTAATTTGTGAAACTAACATGAAAGAAATGGAGACAGATCCCTACCAATTGTAAAACTTTGAGATGCTTCAGTTTTACATGTGAAGTCCACTCAGCGCTTCCATCATATGAATGTTAGATCTATGTCTATCAAAGACTTATTGGTGGCTGGAATAAGTCAGATAGCAAAAAGCCTGAACTATTTAATCCTCTTCAAAATGAATACAAAAAGGAGGGAGAACTCACCCCCAAAGAAGAAAGTTCCTTGCACTAGGGAAATCATAGCAAACAGCAAGTGTCAGTGGACATGATTCAGGCTTCCGGTGTAGCTATAGAGTTGTTTTATTTTATGTTAACTGATGTTCACTGGTGAACCAATTAACAATATCATGTTTTTGTAAAATCTCTCTGTGTCTCTGGCACCAGAATAACTGGAGTTCAAAGCCCCAGAGTGCCACCTTCAGGTGGTTTCTACTTACGTGGAATTTTTAAAGTCAGTGAATAATTTAACTGTTTTTGTATTGGTTCGTTTTAAAAAGCTGTCATCTAAATAGATATTTTCAGGCGCATAGCCATGTGGGTCTGCAATAGAAGGGTAAGATTTCAGTCCAGTAGCACCGTAAAGACCAACAAGATTTCTAGGTTATAAGTTTCTGAGAGTCCCTTCATGAGACTAAATTTTTACCCTACGTAGATATAAATGTCAATATAAAGATCACAAAAGCAAGATTCTTGTTCTTTTCTGAACCAGAAAAATCCTCTTTTCAGGACAATGATGGTACTTCCTGACATAAGTGTAGAATCTCTCTGCCGGGATCCCTCCTTTGATTTTGTACCTCCCTTTAGCGGATGTCTGTCTTACATTCCAAACTAGCTTGTATTGGTCTTCCTTCCATCCTCTCATCTTTTCTTTGCCCCTCACACCCAATGCACTGTTACATGCGACCAGAAACAGTGTACGAGAAATCAACTAAGTGTTGCCCCTCCCTCAAGTTGCTCCTTGAAAATGATTTTCCTTGGCAGTTCAATCAACCCAGTACAATCTTTCACCTGTTACCAGGTTCTTGGGTTTGTATTGAACAATTTCTGCCTAGTTTTCAGTAGGGAGGGTGGGGCAGTGAAGGATCTCAGGTACAGAAAAGGAATAGGATTGCCAGGCTGCCACTCACAGATTCTCCACAAAGATCACAACTAAGTTGGTGGGTGAGGCAGCTGTCACTTCTTCCCCAAGCCTTCTGTCCTACTTTCTTTCCTACAGACTGCAGCAAGCTTGACTCCAGGTATGATGCCCATAAGTACATTTTAAAAAGGCAAGGACAGCTATGAATTTCAAGGTGCTGGGGAAAATTTGGATTGTGATCTAGCAAACTCCTCACAACAGCAATGTAAACTTTCTCTTCCTGGTTCCACCATTTCCTTCCAAGCTAAGCGAATGGTCTGGAGCAAAAGAATATAAAAGCAGCTATGATACATGAGTTCAATATTCCTTCTATTCTAGTCCTGTTTCCCAGATTGGCTGGCCAAATGCCCTAGAAGGCCTGCTGCAGGGGCACAAAGCTGCCCCCTGTTGTTACCCCTCAGCAACTGGTTTTGAGATATAAACTGCCTTTGAACATGAAGGACTCAGTGTGGGGCACTTTGGGATATTCTGTTTTGAGTGCCTGAAAATCTCTCAGGCTGGCCCCATGGAGTATAAACCACATATTAATCAACAAAGAGGTCTCAAGCATCGGTTGTGAAAGATATGCAGTTCTTTATAGGGGCAAGCTTAGCCAATGGGTAACAGGAGCAGCTGCCCTGGGCCCCACACTGGGAGAGGCCATGACCATTCACAGCCCCACCCCCAAAGTGAGAAAGAGCAAACTCCTGCTGCCCCTCAAACCAGCCCTGTCCAGAGCTGGTTTCTGCCACTAGTGGTGGCTCCCACCCACCTCACTCAGCATGCCTGGACATCAAGGGGCACTACCTCCCTCTAAGTGTGTTATAGGTATTATCTCCTTGAATGGGATGCCTCTCTTTGCCTTGCTGCATGTAGACTTGGCCAACCTGGGAGCTGCTCTCTGATCCCACCTCTCACTTTGCCCTCTAACGCACTGCATGTGGCCCTCCACGGAGACACTTGTGTCTGTGGGTCTCTCCTGTAGAGGCAATGCCCTCATACGCCCACACACACACACGATGCCGGAGAAGCTGGATCTTTGTGACGGGGAAAGTACTCTTTAGATTAGGCTTCTTTCTCTTCTTTTGACTGCAGCCTGAATGTGAACTGGATCTGCTTGAATAAATGTAAGTTTACCATACCTTTTTTGCAGTGTACTTCTTGGGAGATTTTTTTTACTGCACTCAGTATCACACTTCTATGACTGGGCCAAACTCTGCTATATTAACCACATATCCCAATACTTACATGGGCCACGGCCACTCCTTGTTTGGCCCTGGTAGGAGGTGGCAACGATTGTGGGGCTGCATACTGGACTCTTGCCCAGGGCCCCAGAATTACTAAGGCAACTCCTAGTACTTTCTTAATTTCTGCTTTCATAGAATGTCATAAAGGTAAGGATTCTGCAATTTAACAGTTGTATTGAACAAGGAATTTCATTGTTTTCACCCCTAAATGACATACTACTAACATCTTCTCTTATATAGCGCTATTAAGGGTAAAGTATACCTGTCCCCTCTTGTATACTGCCATTTTTATTTATTTTTTATTTTCAAAAGGGGAAACACTGTAGCTGAAACAGATAGGCATCCTGGTATATGCTTATTTTGTGTTTGGGTCTCTGCACAGGTGTGCAGGGTGAGAACCACCCTAAAAGAACAACAAGGTGCACACAAATACAGTATGCCCCTGAACATTCTCTATAATGTTCCATAATGCTGGCTTTGTGAATCTCCCTCTGAATATAGAACCGCTAAAATAGTTTTTAAAATCATTTGACAGGTGAAAAAAGCAAGCAAGGAGCTTAATTGCAGATGAGAAAGATTATGGCAAAGCCCTAAATACACATGTGGATTTGAAGCCCTGAGATCACAGCTTCTGAATTTAAACCAGGTTTGCACAACTTAGACCCACCAAGCCTATCACAGTACACCAGCAGGATATCCAGGGCTTGATACTGCTCAGCCTGCCTGGGAGTACAAAGTCAGAGGAGCTGGCTCAATAGGGTTGCTGGGTAGAATGACCATCTACAGATGACTCAAGAGCCCTAAAAAAGGGACAGATTTTGCATATGCTAATAGAAAGATTATGGCAAAGCCCTAAATACACATGTGGATTTGAAGCCCTGAGATCACAGCTTCTGAATTTAAACCAGGTTTGCACAACTTAGACCCACCAAGCCTATCACAGTACACCAGCAGGATATCCAGGGCTTGATACTGCTCAGCCTGCCTGGGAGTACAAAGTCAGAGGAGCTGGCTCAATAGGGTTGCTGGGTAGAATGACCATCTACAGATGACTCAAGAGCCCTAAAAAAGGGACAGATTTTGCATATGCTAATAGAAAGATTATGGCAAAGCCCTAAATACACATGTGGATTTGAAGCCCTGAGATCACAGCTTCTGAATTTAAACCAGGTTTGCACAACTTAGACCCACCAAGCCTATCACAGTACACCAGCAGGATATCCAGGGCTTGATACTGCTCAGCCTGCCTGGGAGTACAAAGTCAGAGGAGCTGGCTCAATAGGGTTGCTGGGTAGAATGACCATCTACAGATGACTCAAGAGCCCTAAAAAAGGGACAGATTTTGCATATGCTAATTTATACTTGCATTCATAAATGCAAATATATGCATAATTACAATACATTAAATATAAATACATCATAGGCTACCAAGGGGGGAGGGTAGCAGGACAAATTCAAGGACCCCATGTGTATCAGGTTCTCTGGATTCACAGCATTTTTTTTTAAGTCTCTAACTCTTCCCATTGCGGAGATACACTTTCCCCCTTATGCCTTTGCAACAGAAGGGAATAGAGACTTACTTTTAAAAAAATGAAAACTGGGAAGTCAAAGAACTCGGTACACATATTTGTTACAATATGGTCTCACTGGGATGATATTCTGGTGCCAAGCCTCTTGTGGAAGGGGAGGAAGTGCCCTCTGCAGGGACAATCTCAGGGAAAATAGCTACCAGGTGAGTTTCCCCATCCACACAGCAGCCATCCAGGCTTTACTGTGATCTTTATCAAAACTTCACAGCAAAGCAGGTTTGGGAAAGATCGGAGAACAGCCAGTGAAACCCCAGGAGGTGCACAAATGCACCATAATGCTGTGGGTAAGTAGGGGGGGAAAACCCACTTCCTCACGGAGGCAAATAACCCATGCAGAAGTAATAAGAGGCTGGACACTTTACTGACATTAAGCTGAGGCAAACACTTGCCTAGCCTGGGATGCTGCTGAGCCCATCAACCAAGCCATCACTCGAGCAAGGCAAGAGCCCTGCCCCCGGACCCAGCCCTCTCTTTCCAGTTTTGGTCTCGTTCCTTTTCATCTTTATCATGACTGGGTAGTTAGAACACATACCTAATAGCAGAACAGCAAAGAGCAGTAGTTCCCAGTGATCTATCTAAGAAGCAAAAAGGGTGATTTCTCCTCCCTCCACCCTTTACATATATGGTGATCTGTACTAATCTGTGTGCATGTGGAACTGTGAATGCCCTTCTGGATCAAAAAAACACAAACAATACTTTAGTTTAAGTATGTGTCTATAATTAGTATGTGTGGTTTTCAACAGATCTTGTTTTAGACTTACCTAAAACATTTGTGAATTCTGAGATGGAGTTTCCCCCAAATTAGAAGGGATTTAATTACACTTTAAACACTGTTCTTAGTATTGTATTGGGACACTTGGCCTTTTGTAAATGCATTAAACTTCATGTTATTATATGACAGATAACTTCATCCTTTTAAAAGCTATATCAGTGAAATCAGTCCCAGTGACCCCAGCGCTTTTCATTCAGCACCACTATATAAGCAGCACCCTATTTGGCCCTTGGTTTTAACTTTTATGCTAGATAAAGGTACCACAGTCAACTGAGATGGATTTCTTACTGCTTTCCTTCCTAAAGATTATTGTGACATGAAGTTTTTGTGAACTGGAGCCCCCCAGATCATCAGATGTGAGAAGTGTATCCTGGTAGATATGTCTGTGAGTATAAATATAAAATTTCAAAATTAGACATTTGGCTACAGAGAGAAATATTGAGAGGGACAGGCTGTGCAAACGGAGTAGATGATATAGTGGGAATCATCAGGGGCTTATGCAAAGAAGTTTCAAGAATCTTTAATAGAAGGGAAGAGCATTTTTGGCCAGATCAGCTTGGCCAGAAAGAGGCGAGAAAAGCTTCCCCTGCTTATTTTGCACAATGATGGGTTATATAGGTAGATGTTATAGAAATCATTTTAGAGGATGATATATGAATTAATGACATAAAGAAACTGAAGACTGAGAATTCTTTTTTTCCCCTGCCTCTGTACTGCAGTTCAGTCATAGTGAACATGATTGGCAATAGGTTCAAGACAGCCAAAACGAAGTACTGCATAACATGCTACACAATTAATTTATTGAATAAAGTATTATAAGAGGTGACATCCACTGGTTCAGAAAACTTAAAAGGGGGATTAGACAGATTCATGCAGGTGGGCAGGTCCATCAGCAGCCATTAGCTATGATGGCTAAAAAGAGCCTCCATGTTCAGAGGCACTATACGTCTGAATGTTAGGGGCGACTGTGAGGGTGTGGCTGTTGCCTTTATTCCCTGCTGGTAGGTTTCTCAGAAACATCTGGCTGGCCAGTGTGAGAAACAGGATGCTGGAGTAGACAGACCTTTGGTTTGATCCAACAAGCCTTTTATTTTATTCTTATGAAAGCTATACGGCATGTAGTGACCTTATCCTCATTTTTAAGAGGGGTTTAAAATATGATTCAGCGATTCCACTGCTTCCACTGCATAATTAAGTATGCTACTGAATTATTAAATCGAGCAGGAGGAAAGGGGACTGCAGATTTCCAGTGTTGAGGGGAAGGCATTCTATACATGCTCAGAAGTATTTTTCCTCCAGAATTCACCCTGTGCTAAAAACAAACTCTTGAACTGAGTCCTCATGAAATCTTGGCACAAATTTAGGAAGTAGTTGCAAAGGTCTGTCAACGAATTCTAGAGGGGTCACCATGTTAGCATGTTGTGGCCAAAATCCAAAAAGGGATCTTGTACCACCATAAAAATATAACACTATCATACATCTAGGGACTCAGCTAATGTGCCTCCTCTCCATGGAGATTACCACCAGCCTTTAACGTCTCCTCAATTTTCCTTCCCCATTAACCATGTTTATGTTGTTGTGATCTTACTTTTTAATTTTTAATTTTAATTTTATTTTATTTATAACCCATTCTTCCCAAAGCCAGCTCAGAGCGGGTAACATCAAATCATAAAATACAGTTTAAGAAACCTCTAAAACAGCATACAACTACAATAAATGCAGTAAAATACAATGTAAATACAACAATTTTTTTGCTTTGGGTGAGTAGAAGTATTTTAAAGTATTTTTTTCAGGTGAGCACTTTTTGAGAAAGACTGATATCTCACTTTATTCAATGGGGCTTATTCCTGGATAATTTGTAGCTAATCTGGATTTAATTTGTAGCACATTTTGGTATTCTGTCTAAGTGCCTTGGTCTGCTCCCCCCCCCCATTTTTTGCACCATATCCTATTACAATCTGCACAGTGTAAATCATAAATCAAGTAAAATCTGTTATTTAATAAGCTTGTCCTTTTGCTTTACTTGTTGCTCAGTCGCACAGTCGAGTCCGACTGCTTCTTACCTAATGTACAATTCTTATTCTGTTCATAGTATCAGGAAGCCAAGTCATTTGTTTTGTTATGATATTTGGTGTGTGAGTCAGTATCATATGAAGGGCCCAGATAAAGTCTTTGCCCAAGGGCCGCTGGTGGCTCTCAACAACACTTTCTTCATGGAACAGAAATAAACATTTAGCCCTGCTGACATCTACAGAGGAAGATGCTGTTAAGCTACAGGATCAGAAGCCAGTAAAAAACCCTTCAACCATAGTCCCAGATTAGGCAGATCTGTGCTATAAAAACTAAAGAAATAAGTGAGCATTATGAGGGAGAGCAATGGAAAATGATACGATGTGGACATGCAGGAAAAAAGTGTCTGCTGAGGTGAGTGCTTAACCTGCCAGTTCTTCCTTGCAAATGTCCGCTCATGCCATTTTAAGTCATTTTTCCCTGACTGGGCTCAGAGACAGGAGATAAAGCTAGCTAGAAGAAAACAGTGGCTTTGGGGAGGCACTAGTAAATGATAATTGTCTGGTACAAGATGGGTGAAGCATCCGTCCCTACTGACTGCTACTTGACCTCCACACACAGGCCCAGTTCATGTTATATCAACAAACACGAGTTAGTAAACACGTCAAGATGATGTGGAATTTGTCAGTAAAATGTTTCATCCCTAATGGTACAGTGGGAGGACTGGTGAAGAACTTTTAAAATCTTCTGTAACTGAAATTCAGTTTTTAAGTTTGGAAGGAGTTTAAAAATCAAAGCTGAATCTAGTTATGGTGAATCTTGTCGCACAGCCAGGGGTCCTGAGGTCCTGAAACACAATTCTCGCACTCGATAGGCAGAGAACCCTACTTATCAAAACACAAACTCCAGGTCTATTGCTATGGTCAAAAGTGGCTCAGTACTTAACCAGTCTCATCAAAACCAGAAACCTACAACCAAGGGGAAATATCACCATCTCTGTAACCCTGGTCTGTTAATGTGCATATGAGTTTCTCAAAATAGTTTTCAAAAGACAGAGAGAAAGAAAGGGACCCCGGAGTTTACTAATGTATTATTTCCCTGCGTTTGCAATTTTTCCTATAATCTGGTTCTGAGGGAGTTAATGCACCTGCCATTCTGGTGCTGACAAACAGCTTTTCAGATGAAAATGGAACATTAAAAAAAAGAGAGAGACTCTCAAAGATTGCACTCCGGAGACTTCCTGAGCCCTGCCAATAACTAGCAGGTACCAACACATGAACATTTTTTGACTGCAATATGATTGATGGTGTGTATTTGTGGCTTGCTGCCTAACCCTCTCTCTTGCTTTGTGTATCTCGCTTTCTCCTTCCCAACTCTCCTCTGCCTCCTTCCCCTCCCCTTGGCTTTTTTGAATAAAGACATTTTAGCCATTTGGGATGGGAGGAATGATTAATCTAGTGCTTTCTCTTTTTTGAACTGCTGTGTTCTGCGGGGAGTTCGGGGGGGAAATAAGTAATCAGTGGGGAGGAATGAAAGGTTGTTGTGGTGAGTGAAGGCCTTTGGTTTAAGACAGGCCCAAGTATGTGCTATGGAGATGTCCACAACAAAAACTTTGTCTTTGTCAGGAACAGGCTAAATGTATAACAGCCTGATGGCTGGGGGCTTCCACAGCTAGACACATGCCTCTCAAACGTTCTACATCATGGTGAACTTCTTCCTGTTGAGCAGTTCATTTGTAACAAGCAAAACTTGTCTGAAAGACAGCTTAAGTGACCAGCAATGTTCCCTCTAAGCTGTGGAGTCTTGTGAGCAAAAACTCTACTTTGTGAGCTACCGGCATTACAGTTGTGAGTGAGCGATTTGGCTCCTGCATAAATTAGTTGGCTCTGGAGCCCTCCTTCCTGAGCGAAGAGAAAAACGTGTGAGCCGGAGGCTAAAAAACCGTGAGCTAGCTCACACTAACTCAGCTTAGAGGGAGTGCTGGTGACCAGTCACTGCCTTCTACCCCAGCTGTTCAGTTCCTCACTGCCTCCTAACCCCATATGTGCCCCACAGAGGATTGTGCTCAATTGACCAACATTTACTGGTTATCCCCGGCCCCAAGGATGTCTGACTAGTCTCAACCAGGGCTGGAGCTTTTTCTGCCCTGGCGCCAGCTTGCGGAACCAGTTCCTACCCAAGATCAGGGCCCTGCGGGATTTATTACAGTTCCACAGGGCCTGTAAAATGGAGTTGTTCCGCCGGGCTTTTGGTTGAGGAGGCGGACATCCAAAATCCACCTCTGGCCTCCCATACTAAAATCACTGGCTTTATGATCAGCCTAAACTAAGTACAGTAACATGAACTTTGATTGCTGATTGTATTACTGTTTTAAATTATTGTTTTAATTGTTTAACTATTGTTGCTGAGATTGTGTGACCTTGTACCCTGTCCTGAGCCCATTTGGGGGGAGAGCAGGATAATAATCAGATTAAATAAATAAATAAGTAAAGGTGGAGATACTTTCTGTACATACTCAGAGGCTCTGTCTTCTACTCACACACTCGCTGGCAAAGCACAGGCTGCTGGATCTTAAGTCATTAGAGATGCTTTAAAGTATCTTTGCATAAAATGTTTTTACTGTTACACATTTTCACACATTATAGAGTACACAGGCTGGGTCTGGGGTCTTAAGGTTGCCAACACTGGGTTAGGAAATACCTGGAGATCTCTGGGGAGGGCAGAGTTTGGGGTGGAGAAGGACCTAAGTGAGATACAATGTCATAGATCCCATCCTTTGAAGCAGCCGTGTTGTCTGGAGATCAGTTGTAATTCCAGGAGATCTCCAGGCCCCACCTGGAGGTAGGCAACTGTATGGGGTCCCCACCCCATGTCAGATGTAAACAGATATAAACACTATTACAAGCAGTGTTCCCTCTAAGCTGTGGAGTCTTGTGAGCCAAAATTCTACTTTGTGAGCTACTGGCATTAAAGTTGTGAGCGAGCGATTTGGCTACTGCCATCCATCCTGAGCTAAGACAAAAATGTGTGAGCTGGAAGCTAAAAAACTGTGAGCTAGCTCACATTAACTCAGCTTAGAGGGAACACTGAAAGTGACTTGCAGATTATCCTCAATTCCCATTTGTGAAGTACCAATTAGGATCAGGACCACAATGGGCACGGAGAACTTCAGCCTACAGCAGGAAATTGTTCCCTGAAACAGTTTCCTTGTATACACGTGGGTTTCCTCATAGCACCTCCCTCCAGAATATTTCAGGCTGGAAAAATGGAGCAAGTCAGTGACACTTAAAAAATAATTTAAAAAAAACATTGTGTGTACATGCAGGGAAAATCCTCTATTAGGGCTTTGGCAAACAAAGTACACAAGAAACAAAAAGAACAAAAGTTATGTTTCTGGTACCTGGAAATCTTTTTCTGAATTTTGGAGGAAGGAGTTAAATATGATGACATTAGACTTGTACAACTATGCCTCACTTTTACATTAAACAGGGTAATGGAAATTGTCAAGGTTGAGGATTCTGGACTGGACTCTGTCTACTCCTAGATAAGCATGCATCAATCTGCATGCTCAGTTCTGCAGAGACTAACTTCCCTCTGAAGTACCTGCACAAAATAACCTCAAGCTATTAGCAGCTAAATATGTTACATCGCAGTTAAAATATGAATCCCATAACAGCCATTTGCAACTTTTCTTCACATTGCAAAAGACAACTTTCTAAAACTGTTTATTTGGAAAACGTATGTGCACCTTCTCCATGGGCCTCCTCCAGGCAGCTAAATCGCTTCCTATACCTCACTCAGAATTAACTTGACTCTCAAAAAACCGATGCTGTTATTTTTCTCTATCACACGGGGACACATATGGGAGAGGACTCTCATGCTGCTTGGGGGAAAAGTTAAAATATTACTTATCTGAAATAAAATTATATCCCATTTCTTCCTAATCAGGATCCAAAGTAGCTTCTCCCACAGTTCTCCCCTCCTCCTCCTCTCCCTCCTCAAAACAACAACCCTGCAAGATAGTGTTACAGTCCCCCAGGTCATCTGGTTAACTTCCAAAGCAGAGCATGGATTCAGACCTGGCTGTCCCATATCCTAGTCTGACTTTCTAACCAATCTGGCTCTCATACTGTTCTGTGATGCTATATGAGATTGAGATATCAGATTTAAAGTTGGCTTGCTGGATAAGGACACAATTCTGCACCTCATGTTCAAAGGCAAGACTGACCTGTCCTCTCCTATTTTCAAGAGGGCAGGAGCAAAGAAGACTTTTCAAACTCCATGCTTTGGAGTCTGAACTCCAAATTCCATTTACTGTGTCTGATTTCCAACCCATGGAGAACAACCAATTTTTTCCAAGTTATTTCCAGTAACACAAAGTAAACAAAGCACTAAAAACGAAGAAGGAGAAGCCCAGTGGAAAGCAAAAATTTGCACCAGATCTGAGCAAAAGGTACAAGACCAATACCAAAACCATAAAGACCAGTTATTATTCAGTGCAAAGCAGAAATCATTCTTGTTACAGACCTGGCAAATCTGCAAAACAGTCCAACAGTGGCACCTACAGGAAAATAAGAAAGTTACAGATCTTAGTTTTGTTGTGGGTTTTTTTAGGAGAACTGGAAGCATTCTGAGAGATACATCACATCCCATAGTATACAGGGGTGGTTTTTAAATAATTTTTTGCCTATAGCTGCCTCTGGTCAAATGGGTTTGGCAGGTTTTTGCAATATACAAAAACTTGCTATAAAAATACCCCTCAAAACTACTTGCCAGGACCAACAGAGGGAGGTGTACACACAATGTGAAGCAATCCCTCATCATCTTCCATTCACTGAAATAAAAAGGACTATAATCTGCCTCTGGATACTTTTTGTTACTGGAAGCAGCAAAGACAGAGCTAAATCAATAAGCGTGGGATTTGGTTGTGGGGTGGCCTTTTGAAAACAGGGATAAGAACCAAAGCTATGCCTTAACTTTTGAAGCCAGGTGCATCATTTTAATTTGGCTGTTTACTGAATTAAAACGTAGAGTACATTTTAGCTTTTACAGTGAAAAGAGATGGCTATATATTTTTCCTAGTCAGGTCCCAGAAAAATGGACAGTCATTTTTTTTCCCCGAGCTGCAGAACACATGAAGTTTCCTTATACTGAGTCCGACCATTAGTCCAGTTCATCAAGGTCAGTCCTGTCTTCTCAGACTGAAAGCCGCTCTTCAGGGTTACGAAGTTTCACATCACCTGATCCCTTTAACTGGCCTGAACCTGGGACCTTCAACATGCAAAGCAGATGCTCAGCCACTGAGCCATGGGTCCTCCCCCCAGAACAGCTCAGTTAATCTTGCCTACTGTTAGGGCCTAGGGATGGGACCATACTTTCAGAGCAATGATGATATTCCTGGGTTTTCCCCACACCTGTCAACTGTAATGCAGCCTGTTATCAGGCAATCCCAGTACAGTTTGGTGTAGTGGTTAGGAGCATGGACTCAAAGCTGGGAGAACCGGGTTTGATTCCCCACGCCTCCACTTGCAGCTGCTGATGTGACCTTGGGTCAGTCACAAGCTCTGGCACAGCTGTCCTTGAAAAAGAGCCGTTTGTGTCAGAGCTCTCTCAGCCTCACCTACCTCACAGGGTGTCTGTTGTGGGGAGGGGAAGGGAAAGGAGTTTGTAAGCCGCTCTGAGACTCCAAGTGAAGGGCGGGGTATAAATCCACTCTCTTCTCTTCTTCTTCTCTTCTTCTACATCATTACCTCCTGCTCAGGGATAAGGCTGCTGCCCATACACTGACAGAAAAACCAAAGTTCAACATGGCCCTTTATACTGCCCATTTCTCATCTAACCAGGTGGCTTGTTTTCTCAAGATATGCTTCTTTCCTTCTTGTGGCAAACAAGAATATCCTAGTATCCAGTTTAGGGATCACTACCTTAAATTATCACACCAAGTGGAGAAGTCAGACGCAGATGACCAACTAGTTCTTTTCAAATACACTTAGCAAAAATTGAAACTGCATTTTTTTTTTAAAAAAATCTTTTAATAGTGGCAGTGGTGTAAATGTTAAAGGAATTAAAGCTCGAGGCATCGGAGCCATTTCAGGGAGCCGAGCAATTAAAAAAAAGAAAGAGAAGCATGTTTCACTGGCTGTTAATTTGTGGTTCTCCCTCTTCCTCCAAAACACACCACCACAATAATCCTAATAGCTGCAGCCACAGCATTTACTGCACATAATGGCAGTGGAGAAAGTGCTGACTGATACAGCTGACAACCATTCTGCGATGTAATTCACACTCATAACACCATCTCCCAGCCTCTTGGATTTCTCATTGAAAAAAATTATGTGATGCTTTTTTGGAAACCCAAAACTGACTTATTGATACACAGCCATACATGCACATGCTCACAGAGAGCAAACAACTCCCAACTTCCAGCAAATTACCTCTACACTCCAAACAAATGTGCTTGATTTTTTTCCCTCCCTCCACAGCAGCTTTGAGTTTAGAAGGCATGTGTGTTTCATTACAGGCATTCTATTGCTTCAACATCTGGATACACTGTTCTATCTAACTTTCTCTCTATTACAGGCTGTTTAATCCCTTCTTAATTTCTCTCGTGGGTGTTTACACAAGAGCAGCCTTGAACAATTCCACCTTTTGTACACCTCCCTTGGAGGACTCCCCCTCCCACAACTGGTGAATAATTTTTGATTCCCTTCCTTTGGGATGGAAATCTAGAAAACAAGATTGCAATCCTAGGTACAGTTTCCAAGGAGTAAGTCCTATTGAACTAAGTGGGATTTATTTCTGAGTAGATCCATTTAGGATTGCATTGAGAAATGACTAACTTGCACATATATATATTATTTCTCCCTTCGTTGTGTTACAGAGTATTCTAATAGCTAACGCAATAACAGCAAAAGATTCTTGACCGATTAATTTCTTATCCAGCACTTTGTTCATAGTACTGCGGGAAATGATTTCAGATTAATTCCTTTCATTATGTAAAACAATTAACACACATTTTGGTTGAAAGATATTTGAATGATTTATTGCTCTACTGATCATGAACTGATGTTCAGCTTTGTATTTTTTCAATACAATATAATGCTTTTATTGACCGGAATCCTGTTCTGCTAATATTTGCTACATCAGTTAACAATCTTATCTGTATAAGTAGATAACAGACCACTGAACGCACAGCCCTTGAGGAAAGCATAAAATAGGTCCAGTTACACTGTATGCAGGTAAGAACAAGTTTCTTGGCCAGCTAACATCCAATTCACACATGCATGTTTGATGCTTGATGGCTCACTATTGTATTCACCACTCAACTATTCAGCTGTGACTCATCACTGAACATGTGAACTGCCTCTACTATATTGTTTGACTTGATGTCACTTGGTATGAAAGCTGGTTGTACTGATGCTATGATGGCTTTTTCATTCATCTGAGCAAGTCACATAATGCTTCGTTCATTCAGTAATGACGAGCACGGATTTGTAAAGTCAACTGTTTACAAAATAAAGGTCCCAGTCAAACGCAGAATTAGCTACGTGATAGGGACAAATGCCGGGTGGATTTTATGGGCGCAATCACACGGGAACATCTGGCAAGTGTCTCACACCCGTCGGCAACCCGTATCACCCCGCCAAAGATGCGGAGTAAAAAGGTACCTGGGAAAGTGCAGTATTTTCCGGAAAACGTGCGGCGCGGGCGGGCATCTGATCACAGGAGCGCTGGTATCCCATTGCATCTGGTGCCTGTCTGCGTCCCACTGGATGGTTTTTTATGCCTCCGTGGTATGCACACTAATACGGAACTGTGCATGCGCACAAACACGTTACTGCTGAATTGCCCTTCTTTGCCATGCTTTACCATCAACGTGTGATCGGCAGCTGACACTAAGCATGGAGCCTCGGAGGAACGTCTGATTGAGCTACTGCGCTTCATTTTGCTCCGGGGCAAAAAGCCTCACTTCCCCCCCGGAGTATCTCGCTCGTGTGACCGGGACCCAAGATGGTTTTCCACCATGACGGGACATGATGGTTGTGGCCATTTGCTGCCACCATACTCATTCTCAAGGAAGATTTGATCCAGAGTGGGGAAAACTGGAGAACTGGGTTTGATTTCCCACTCCTCCCCATGAAACCTTCTGGGTGACCTTGAGCCAGTCACAGTTCTCTCAGAATTGTCTCAGCCCTACCTACCTCACAAGGTGTGGTGGTGAGATGAAGGGATAGAGATTGTACACCACTCTGACACTTTGAGGTAGAGAAAAGCAAGGCATAAAAACCAACTCTTATTATTATTATTCCTCCTCCTTCTCCTACCGTATCAGAGGCCTACTCTGAGTTCCCCCACCTTCAGAGATAAACTGGGGGAGGACTGGAGCCAGGGCCTCCTGTGTTGTGGAGCCTTAAAACAAGTTTTGCATCCAGGACTCTCAGGGCAAAAGATCCCAGACTGTGAGACTGAGCTAAAGTGTGCAATGGTAAGATTACTTCCACCTTTGAAAGGTCTTTTTCCCCACTCCAGTGTCTGGGACCCTGAGCAGTAAGGGTCAGGTTTCCTCTTTTCTCCTAAATTTCCAGAAAGGGTTTTTCAAGAGAAATACACAGAGAAGCCCTGTAAAGCCCAAATTAGCCCTTGGACAGGACAATTTCCATTGTGCTCATCATATGACAACTGCAGAAGCTAAGGTTGCCAGCCTCCAGGTGGGGCCTGGGGATCTCCTGCTTTTACAACTCATCTCCAGCTGACAGAGATCAGCTCCCCTGGAGAAAATGGCTGCTTTGAAGGGTGGACTCTATGGCATTGTACCAAGGCCCCTCCCCTCCCCAAACCCCGCCCTCTCCTGGATCCACCCCCAAAGTCTCCAGGTATTTTCCAACCCAGACCTGGCAGCCCTAGCAGCAGCTGCCTTTGTGAGGCAACCTGGACAGAAACAAGACTTTATCCACAGGCTCATACTTGCTGCATAGGGGACTCCCTCAGGCTCCATAGCAACTGCACCACAATCAAAGAACACCACTTTACAGTAGGGCATTAATTGAGCCTGTGCCCCGAACTGTAGCTTTCTTAGAGTTATGGTGAGTCTACCTCTGCCAAACTGGCTTTATAGGAAGAACTGGGGAAAGGCTGATATAAAAGTTCCAGTTGGATGAAGGTTTGTGAAGTCAAAATTAATTCAAGCTCAAATATATTAATAAGGTCACCATCAACTAAGTCACTTAATGCCACACATCCATTTCTTCCAAGCTAAGAAGACTTTTCCATAATGGTCTGCAACATCCCCTTGCCCCACACATGCATTTTTGTGAATGTCCAGCTTGGTGACTAAAGGGAACCTACACATTCAGAGGCAGTAAACCTCTGAATACCAGTGCCAGGAGGCAACTTCAGGAGAAGGCTTTGGCCTCTGTACCCTATTTGTTGGACCTCCAGGGCAACTAGTTGGCTGCTGTGTGAAACAGTATGCTGGACTAGGTAAACCACTGGTCTGACCTTGAAAACTTAGAAAGTGTTTTCTTTCCTTACTTACATGTGTTCTCTGTTGTGGTCCCCACTTTGTGAAATGGCCTTTCTGGGGAGGTCAAGAAATCCCCCACACTTCTGTCATTCTGCAAACTTTGTAAAACAGAATTGTTCAGCGGGGCATTTTTATAAAGATAACAGCGATATATTATAGTGGAATGGTTTGGGAAAATGCTTTTACAAAAGGAATGGCATTATGAAACATACCACTTTACATAGTATATATTATCTGTTTGCTGTATGTATTATCTTACTCTCACTGCTTTGTTTTTATACTTATGTAATATCATTTTCTGCATTATTTAACACACCATGTCTAATATTTATGCTTTGTTTCAAATTGCTGAAATCCTAGATATTAGATTGCTTATTAGATGTATTGTCTTGTAGATTGCATTGACATACTATGTAATTCACCTGGAGGCTCAGTAAGAAGGCTGACTATAAATAAAGGAATTAAAAATAAACAAAAAATTATAGCCTGCCTTTCTTGTTGAGACTTGAGGTGGAATACAAAATATAAAAACAATACAATCAGAGAGCATAAGACCTTCAGTGAACAATGCAATAGAGACCGAATTACAAAACTAGAAAGCAATGCAGTCCAAAAAAGCCAGTCCAAGACATGACATATTATACCAATGCAGAAAGTGGATTATGAAGGTAGAAGACAATACAGTAAAAGCAAGATGATATGTACCATAAATAGACTAAGTTCTTATTCCTTCATAAAAGTGCGCTCCCAAATCACTCCATTATACTACCGCCTAATTTCCTTTATCAAAATGCCCTCCTGAACATTTCTGTTTTACACACTCTGTAGTATGTTAGAAGTGTGGGATCCAAAATCACAAACGTAAGATAATTTATAAAAGCAGCAGCACAGTAATAGCTAAAAGTAGCTTTAAAGCAGGAATAAAACAATTGGAGCAATAGAAAGGAACAGGACTATAAGGCATAAAAGTAGCTAAAATGAAAGCAAAAGTAAAATTGCACAAGCTTATGCAAGGAGCACATGTAATACCCTAACACTGGCCATAAACACATATGATAAAGGTAATGGATCTCCATGTGCCTGTAGAATGAAAATGGTGTGCGAGATTTTGACTGGGAACATGTGTGTGTGTGGGGGGGTGTTACTCCTCCATCCCCAGCTCAGTTTTGTGATATTTTGTATGGCAATAAAAGGTCTGTTTTGCAGTTTTAGATTTTTCTGTGAACATACAATCTGTTTATGTACCGCAATTTATATATAAGATTACTTCTTCATGCTGTGTAGTAGCTTTCAAGCCAGCCTTCCCCATGCTGATATTTGTTGCAATCAAGAGCAGAGGCTGCATGGTTCAGAGGAGAGGAAAAGATAGACGCTTTCCACTTCCACACCACTGGTTCAAATCTAAAGCCTTACAGAATTACTGCTATTAAAAAACAGGCTGCTGTCCCTTCACACGCTATCAATAACCTTGTGGTGCCAGCCAGCGCTTGGTAAGTGGAGTCCATGGAAGCGAAAGGGAATCTGACAGTCCTCTACGAGTCTGGATATCTGTGTGCATCTGAGAGAAAGATCTTTGGTCAGTGTTTCGGCCTGTTTACTAATTGTCTCATTACAAGTGCCACCACAGTGATTTCCAGAGCCAAATGCCAAAGCATAGAGTGGAAAGTTTTCTGTGAAAACCACATACATTTTATGGGGTAAAGTCAATGAGAAGAAACAGAAATGGCACAAAAATGATCACGAGTTCAAGTTGCACAAGTGAAGTCAAAACTGCCAAGGTCGAAAGCACGAGGATGAGAAATTTGTCTTTATGCCTAGCACAGGTCCCGTCCGAAAACCGTGACTGCTGCAGGTAAAGAGGGTCATGTGAATTTGCCTTCACTTCATTCTTGACTGATAAATACAGCTCTAAGTGAATGTGAAGATGTCCAAGGAAGACTCTGCAGAAAAAGGCAATGGCAAATCATCTCTGCTTCTCACTTGCATTGCAGACACTTGCTGGGGCCGCTATAAGTCGGCTGTGGCTTGACAGCACTTTATACATACACACAAGTGACTGTGAATCATAACAGCCAGGATCTGTGGTGTTCCCTGCACACATGTGATGCTTCTCCCCTTCCTAGTGGAAGGACTTCCCTCTGAAAAGCTTTCCCCCCCCATATACGAAGTACCTCCAGAGCAGAATTTCACAAAGTGAAAGGTATTACTGACACTCCATTTCATGTGCTTATAAAAGGGCCTTGCTGCATGTAGACTTGGCCAATAATTCTAATTATCTAAAATTCCATAAATTTAGGAGCATTTTTGTGCAACTGAGGCTGTCATAGAGACAGATTGCCCCTTTAAATGATCGGGAAAGTTCCCAGAGGATGACTGCCCTGAAGGTCCCTTGAGGGGCCAGGAGCAAGCTGAATGTTAACAGAGTAGATCTTTCACTATCTTCCCCTTTCCTGAGTCTCTAACTCTTCGTCCCCCAAACTCCTCTGTGAGGATCAGAAGAGACTCACAAGCAAAATTGTCATGGGACGGGAGGGCTGCCGTAAAAGTTCTGCTGACTGTTCCTCAGAAGGAATGAAGTACAAATGTGATTTCTATCTTGGGCCTGGTGGAATATTTTGTCTTCCAAAGCTGACAGCATCAATGTGTTGATGCTGTACAGTATATTTATACTAGTTAAGCAAAAACTGCTCAGCCACTTCACTTAAAGCTGAAGTCCTTTCTCGGTAGGATCCGATTCACGTGTCACTGCCATATGGCATTCTGTAATCATTCGCAAAATCCTGCTTCAAACTCAGAGCTGCATTTAAAATATTATTGTAGGCAGCACAAACACCAATATTAGGAAGAAAAATGTCCTTTTTATTGGACTCCTGCTGAGGCCCCAGCTGTTATCCAATACATGCAATGTTGCCTTTTCTTTCATTTTTATACTTTTTTTAAAAAAAATCCCTGAACATTAATTTTCTCTTTTTAAAAAGAGATCCAAAAGGGAGGGGGAGCTCACATCTAAAAGGTACATTTTGCCCTGCCCCAGTAGGTCTGTATAACTCTGTTAAAATGTTTTTTTATTAGATGAATTGCATCATTAAATTACATTATAAAAACTAAAAATGCACCATTAATTTTCAAAAACAATAGTAAATACATCTCATTTCTGATACATGATTCTGCATTTAATTTTTGCCCCGGGCCACATTTTCCCAACAGCCTCTGTGTCTCCCATTATGCAGACTATACAAATAGAGCTAAATTGCCAAAGTGAGAGGGGTTTTTTTGTCATTGTTGTTGTTGCCAAATGTCTATAATGTGAAAATAAATGAATTTCTAATCGGCTGTTGCAAAAAGAAAAATTACTTTTTGATCTCGGCTCAGCCAAGCACGAATCTACCTACCTTGTATAATAGGATGGCAGGGCAGTGTGTGGGGTGAAAGGAGACCAAGGCTAGACACAGACAGACGTGGCAGTAAATTAGGTTAGCACATTTCAGTTCTATATGAGTGGCGTTTCTTAATTAAATATACACCCGTTTCACTGAACTATACAGTCTCATTGCTGGAGGGTCTTCCCATTTAATGTAGCATCGGTTCTAAATAGCCATAGATCACTTACATTTATAAAGGGGGGGGGAGAACATAAGAGTAAAAGTGCAGTGCATCCCTGCCACTGAAAAAGCTGCTAAATCAAAGAGAACAGGGAGAAATGTCATGTGCTTGCAAAAAAAATGTAACTTTTAATGAGGCAAAAATACATGTTTAAACAATGCATTTCTAGTTATGCTTGTGGCTCATCTATTGCTATGTGTTTGACTGAGGACACTCCCATGCTTTGGTCTAATATTATAAGAATGTCCCAGGCAGTGTCAAGTATTTCTAGGCCACAAATAAATGTAGGGTTGGCAGGTCCAGGCTAGGAAATACCTGGAGATTTTGAGGGTGGAGCCTGAGGAGGGTGGTGTTTGGGGAGGGGGGGGGACTTCAGTGGGATATAAGGCCATACAGTCCACCTTTCTAAGTGGCCATTTTCTCCTGGTGAGCTGATCACTGTTGCCTGGAGATCTCCAGTGGGAGATCTCTAGCCACCACCTGGAGCACTATAGATAAATGCCACACACATACACCGACACACACACATCTCTCCTTATATATATTTGTCATTTGGGGCGGCAAGATTCGATGTGCGGCAAAATCAGTTGGCAGCCTGAACTGCCACTCAGAAGGTGCTGCCGCCGTTGGCTGGGTGCGTGGCGGGGTCCCGCCCACAGAAGCCCTGCCCATCCTCTTGCCCTCAGTCTACAGGGAGATGCCAAACGGGATGGACCCTCCAGTGGGTGGAGGCAGTGAGGCATCCACATCCTATGTGCCCAATGACAGTGGGGAGGCAGGAAAACGGGCCCTGCTGGCCTCGCTGCACCCTGCTGCTGCCCTCCAGCCCCAGCCGGCCTGGCCTGCGCCACCGTCGTCGCCTTCTTCCTCGCCACACTCTGAACATGGCCTCCTTGCAGCTCCCCCCCCCACGCCCAGCCAATTGAGCGAGGCTGGCGGAGAGCTGGGCCCCGGCCGGAGGGGGGGGGACAAGAGAGATAAGACGGCAGCTCCCCGCCCTACCTATCTGGCCTCCTCTCTGCCGGCACCGATGTCGCCTTCGCACAGTCCACTGAGAGGACAGAAGGGAGGGAGGGGCGGTGGACAGCCAGGAGGGAGGGAAGCGGCCAGCACCACCACTGCCCCGGGGATGCTGCACACTGGTTGGGGACACCGCTAAGGGGAGCAGCCCAGCCGAACGGCCAGGCACCGCTGAGAGCAGGGGAGAGGGTCCTGACTGCAAGGTGAGAACCCTGAGAGAAAAGGCTCCATAGAATGAGGGGCAGGCTGCGGTGGAGGCGCCCCACAGCCTCCTGGACGTGGCCAGCCAGGGAGCCACTGATGGCCCATGCAGTCGCCCCTCAACACCAGGGTCTCCGGAGGGGGCAGGAGACGCTGGCCCGGGCCTCTGTATGCTTGGGGGCAGGGAGCTGCTGCCAGGGCATCCCCTCAACATGCGGTGCCACCCCCCGGACTGAGGGTCAGGTAGAGAGCGGGGTGCTGGGGGGGAGACCCCCTGCCTTTTTAGAGTTCATTGCATTGTTGCTCCAATGAACCTTGTTCCTAGTCTGATTTCCTTTATTAGGTTATTTAACTTCTCACAATGTGGGTTCTAGAAAACTGGTTCATATGAACTTGCTTAATATCTGATTGCTCGGATGGTGTTTTGAATATGTAGTTATGTCCCAGTTCTAAAATGTAACATAAATTAGAAGAATTTTTGAAGGAAAAAAAGGGGGGGTGCCCTCCCCCCAAATTCAATGCCCAGGCCAAACCCCTGCACCAAGAAACCCAAAATAAGAGAGCGCATTCCTACCATGATGTCAGCCCCCCCACCCCGAAGAGATTTCTGAGAAACATGATGACCCCCGCTTCTTAAATGGCAACTGCTTCTTAAATGGACAGTTCTATGTGGCCTGCTCCAGAGTGAGCTCATCAAGCAGTCTAGTGATCCTAGCACCTGAAGGCAGAAGCACCAATGTGATCTAGAGAGAGGTCCTTCAGTACAGAAAAAAAAGGACGTATGTCTCACTTCATTTCTTACACTACCATCTTCTCTGTTAGAATTCCTACAACAAACGTCAAATTTCACATTTCACATCATCAGTATTATAATTGGATTTATGGAACTTAAATACCGTAGTAAAGCACGGGTAGCAGGCTAGTATTAGTATATCTGCACAGTCTCCTTTGCTTGACCTACACTTGCTCATACCAAATAAAACACAGTCAAATCACTGACCAGGTCTGTCTCATGAGGGGTAACCTAAACCAATTTGGCAAGGGACAGTTTCCACCAGTCCCATTCTCCCTGCTCCCAACAAGGCTCTCCCTCCCCATTACAGACCACCAGTGAAGGAGAGCCCTCCACATCCTGAGGCAGACAGTTCCAATGCAAAACAGCTTATCTATCACATGGAAATCATCCCATACATGTGAAAATTCTAAAAACGTGAATCTGGGGGCAGGAAGGGATCATTTGAGTCTGTTATCTATGTAAGTCCACGTTCAGCACAACAAACTCATGAGAACAAAAGGGGAAAGGAGACAAGCAGTTCAGCAGCAAGTAACCCTATCCAAGATACAGAAAAGTCAAGGGAAGAGTGCAAGACAGTGAGCAACTGCAATAGTACCATGGCAATTTATGTATAGTAAAGGTTCCCTTGCTCAAAAGCCAGTCGAATCTGACTCTAGGGATGCGGTGCTCATCTCCGTTTCAAAGCCTAAGAGCCAGCGCTGTCTGAAGACGTTTCCGTGGTCATGTGGCCGGCATGACTAAACACCAAGGCGCACAGAACGCTGTTAACTTCCCACCAAAGTGGTACCTATTTATCTACTTGCAATTTCTTGCTTTCGAACTGCGAGGTTGGCAGGAGCTGGAACTAGAGACGGGAGCTCACTCCGTCTTGCAGCACCCGGGTCTCGAACTGCTGAACTACTGACCTTCCACAGCCTGCAGTTCAGCGCCTTAACCACTTGAGCCACCGCAGCTCCTATTTATGTATACTCATCCAATAAAACCATTCACATTTGCACAGTACTATTGTGCAGTTGTTAACACCCTTTAAACTAAATGCCCAGTTGCAGTGATTGTTAACTCAAAACTGTGGCTGTGATCACACTGGCAGCTTGGCGCGATATGGTACGTTTTAAAGTGTAATGGGACATATCAGCTACACAGCATACCCTGCTGCGGGTTACCCATGGAGACATCCTGTGGTAAAGCATCCACATTATTGTGGCGCCTCAGCCACAGAGTGAACTGCAAAAAAAAATCCAAAATCCATGTGCGTGCATAGTGCACATGTGCATACACATGCATGCACACATAGGCATTTTTAAAGCTTCCCTAGCAGCAGAATGGATCTGCAGGTTCAGACTGCCAAATCAGTTCTGCACGCGCTCCCCTGTGTTCAGATATCCGGCCATGCGCAATGAATGCGCTGGGAAACAAAAACAGCACATTGGAGGTGGTGGCTTTCTAACCTGGCTCGAAATCATCTTCTGATGGGGTGAGTACGTCTGGAGAATGCCTGGCAGATGTGGCTGTGTGACCAGGCCCATTTAATCTGTTTGTGAAATCTGCCTATATCAGGCCAAACTGCCAGTCTGAACGCAACCTGTTCCTGCAACCCAACCCAGAGGAAAGAGATTAGTAAGTGGTTGCCTCAAAATAACCAAAAGGTGTGGTGGGATAAATAAGGAAGGAGATTTGGATAGGCAGGAAAGTGAGGAGGGTACAGGGGGAGACGAGTGAGTAGTTATGCAGATCATCTGAGAACCAGAGATGGAGCAGCTAAGAGGTGGGGGAGCAGGTAGACAGATATGAAGGGTTAGATTTGGGGCGGTGAGTAGAACAGAAGAGAAGAAAACATGCTCTGTCTATCTGGATGGGAAGAAAGGTCCAATGATTTCCTGTTTGTGGTTTTGGAAGAAGGTCCTGGATGGGAACCAGTTACCAGCAGGAGGTATGGATGTCAGGCCACTGCCTGACCCCCAGTGTCATGACCCCCTCTGACTAGCTCAGCAGCTTGTGGGTTCCTCAGAGGAAGAGCCCAAGGAGCCAAGGCCACCGGGTGAGGAGGGCCAGCAGATCCAGGGAGAGCCTAACATGGCCGAGGTGCCTGCTGAGAATGGTCTAGCAGCACCAGAAGCTGTCCTGCCAGAGACTGCAATGGAGGCCTCACCACCAGCCCCTGAAATAGTCACCAGATCTAAACCAAGCCCATGGACCCACAGGTGACACTACTGTGCCAGCTCCTTGGCATCATTTCCAGCTCCTGATTGCCAGCACCTCTCAATGCACCCAAGCCATGCTCTCTCAACCTGAGTGCGCTGCTTTGGAGGGGACTTCACTGGGCCAGTCCGCAGAGCACAGGACACCCTGGAAGGAGCTGGAGAGGGAGACAGTGATGTCATATTCTGGAGCAGTGCCAGCACACACACAGAGACACCATTTCCCCCCATTTTTGCCCCCTGGGGTTTGAAATACTGGCAGGAAATGTGGGGAATTGTTGGAAGGTTCACCATAGTGGGAGACCTGGTCGTCTTAGCGGAGGTGTGTGTATTATCCTGTGATTTCAGCACTGGAGGAAAGTACAGGAACAGAACCTACTACAAAATTATTATTATTATTGTGTGGCATTGTGTGTGGTATAGCCAAGAGATTCGAAGATTGTCTGGCAGCCTCAACTTCTAATTCTTTTTTTTTTTAAAGTGAGCTAGACTTCTTTTTAGGGCTCTGAGAGCTGTAACTGACCCAAAGTCACCCAGCTGGCTTCATGTGGAGGAGTGTAGAATTGAGACCAGTTCTCCAGATTAGAGTCTGCTGCTCTTAGCCACTACACCATGCTGGCTCCCTCAGAACCTACAACAAAGGGCTGGAGATGCCCTTTGTGATCATTTAGATTCTCCTGGGCTCCAATGGTGAGCCCTACTGTTGGCTGAATTCCTTGCAGAATTAGGATCTGAGTGCCATGAGTGCATGGTCTTGTTTCCTAGTGGTGGATTTAAACTTTTGGTGAGTGGAGGATGAGGTTCATCCAGGAGAAGTGGAAGTCCAAATGTGGTCATGCCAGGTGAGGTGACTGGGGACAGCAGAATGATATAAGTGGGATGAGTGAATCACCGGAGTGACAGACCAGTTGGAACCTGGGTTTGTGGCTGAATTGCAATTGCATTGCAAACTTGAGCCATTGCTTATCTTGCAAATTTGAGTTATTGCTTATTGCTAAAGTGCTGGGGGGGGGGCTAAACAAAGGGGAGCTTGATTCCCATTCTGCTGGAATATTCAAGCGGCTAGGCTACTCCCTTCCAGGAGTGTCTTAGAGGAATTCCTGCCTTACTTGAGAGACCCAGCTTTAATATCAAACTTGATAGATTTCCTTCCTATACCTCTTGCATCTGAAGCCAAAAGATCTTGGCGTGCAAACTGGGTGGGGAGGGGCCATGGGTCAGTGACAGAGCATCTGCTTGGCATGCAAAAGGACCAGGTTCAATACCCAACATCTCCAGTTAAGGAATCCGGTAGTAGGAAATGTGAAAGACCTCCACCTGGGAACCTGGAGAGTTGCTGCCAGTCTGAGTAGACAATACTGACCTTGATGCTTCAGTATCATGCAGCTTCATGTGACAGGAGTCTTAGTGGGGGGGCATGAGCTCCCTCTCAGCAATGCAAGTATACTGCTCAGAATCCAAGGGGTTTGATTGCCTGGAAGGGTCTAGATCCTATGCTTGCCAGATGCTGAAAAATGGCACCTGAACAAGTGACCCAGCTCCCCTGAAAAGTGTTGCATTTGAGCTGATACAAGATTTCTATCTGTAGTATCCCATGGAAAGACAAAATCACCCCTCAAAATTAACCATAATCAGGGCTCTTTTTGTAGAAAAAGCCCAGCAGGAACTCATTAGCATAATAGGCCACATCCAACAGCAGGAACTCATTAGCATATTGGGCCACACCCTTGACAGCACAGCTCATTAGCACATTAGGCCACATCCACATGTTACCAGAAGTGTTGCCATCCAGCCACACCCACCTTTGCTTGTTATTCTGTTTACCTTGTTTGTTGTCAAAACCCAGGGCCTTTTTTTGTAGCAGGAACTCCTTTGCATGTTAGGCCACACACCCCTAATGTAGCCAATCCTAATGAGTTTCTGCTGTTGGGTGTGGCCTATTATGCTAATGAGTTCCTGCTGGACGTGGCCAACTTGGGAGCCAGCTGGAACTCCGTTCCTGTGCGTTCCTGCCCAAAAATAGCCCTGACCATAATTAATCATAACAAGTAAAACATTCCTATCAAGGACCAATCAGAAGACCAAATGCGTGATCCAATATGCAAAATCCACAACACAGCTTACTCTTATGTCCAAAAATATGTGAAAACCATATACAAGGTTCTTATATCCTCAATAAGTCCTTTATACTATTTATAAAATATCCACAGAAGTAAGATATTAGAAATACAGATAAACTGTGAATGTCTCATTTGACCACATCAAGGCAATACTCTTTTACAGTCATCACAGACATATTACTGTAATGCACTGTTTGATGTGGTGCTGCCTTTGAAAATGGTCCAGAAATTTCAGTAGGTCCAAAATGCAGCAGTCAGGCTACTAGCAGGGGTGCGTTAACAGGGATTGTATCATCTCTGTGCTGCCCATCTGTTTCCAGGCACAATTCTAAGCTTTGGTTCTTATCTTTAAGGCTCTAAATGGCCTTTGCTAGGTCTAGTGAAGCCATTTTGAAGCTATTCTTTCATTCTGTTCAGACCATGTCAGCCAAGTGAACCAATGTAATTACTAATTAAGCCTCGTCCTCATGGGAGTTTGAGGAGGAGACATTGAAACATATTGCATTAGAGAAACAATTGTCCATTTGTTTCGTATTGTGTGTTCCTCAAAACAGAGCAGAAGGGGAACTATGAGTTCTTTTACCAAATGCTTCATGCCTGGCTCATGCAAAATCATTCTCAGAAGTGAAATACGGGGAGATCCACATGTATGACTTCTAATCTAAACTGTGTCGAAAAGGCACTGAAATTTGTGATCCACTAAGCCAGACAAGCCCACATCAGAATATAAGAGGAGCCCTGCTGGATCAGATCAGTGGTCCAGCACTTTGTTTCACATGGTAGCCAAACAGTTGCCTTGAGGGCTAACAAATGGCGGAGAAGTCAAGTCCTTTCCCCAATGTGGTCTCCTAACACTGGTATTCAGAGATTTGCGGTCTCTGTATATGGCAGTTCCTTTAGTCATCTTGACTAGTAGCCATTGATGGCCCTCTCTCCCATGAATATGTCTAATCCCCTTTTAAAGCTACCTGTGTCCATGGCAGTGAAATCCACAATGTAAATACTATGGGAATGTCTTATAATGCTCCCAATTGTGTTTCTTTGCCTGAATTTGAAAATCTAGGTTGTTAAGTACCCAGGAGGCCGCACCTATATCTCAAAGTCAACTCTGCATCTGAAACTGTTTGTATCACCAGCACTATGTATAACAGTGTGCTACACTGTACTATAATAAGATGTTTAGAGAGTTATTCAGGATGTATTAGAATTGTTTGCTACTCTGGCAAAGCAAACCTTGTAATCTGGCTACATGACCAGCTTCTCAAATTAGTGATTTAGTTTTAAGGGAAATAAAACAGAAGCCCAGTGGCACCTTAAAGACAAACAACATTTATTTCTCCATGAGCTTTTGTGAGTCACGGTCACTTCTTCGGCTATAAGGAGCCGTGTCTATTTTTAGAAGGCATATTAATTACCTCTAAGCAGGTGCAATTTTCACCACCCGCCTCCCTCCCCGATTCTGTTTATTTTTATTTCTTTGACTTCTTAATGGCAGTTTGTGAGCAAATAAATCCAGTTAATGCAATAAAAGGATTTATTGTCACCCAAATTTACACCAGCAGTTTAATCATAACACCTTTTCATCTGACAGACTTTTTCGAGAACAATTTGCCCCACAATTTGTCAGAGGGGAAATGGCCCTGTATAAAACGCCAGGAGGAAATGAATGCTAATACGCACCACAGTCTTTCATTCTTCTAATTGCCCAGGGAATTTAAAGGAGACAGACTTATTTACTCACAGTAGGAAGTGTGTTGCAATAAATTATCACTATTATGGGCCTAAATAAGTCCCTGACATTGACAGAAAAAGGTGGGAGGGAAGGAAGATGAAGCCCTAGAAATTTACATGCCAGTAAATAGGTGGTTATGGGTATCTCTCTCTAAAATAATAAGAGAAACGCTAAGAAATCCATGCAGGACAGCCATAAGACATATTCTGCATTTTAAAATGATGGCCACTTAGGAATGAAGCATTTCTAATGCGAAAAATGGCAGAGGCTGTAATTTTAGTACCATGTTTCCTCTACCCCCCTCAGCAGCTCCATCCTTGCCCAGTATACTAGAAGTTCTAACATCACATATATACACCAGTGGGGCTAAACTGGCTGGGGAAACAAAACTCACCCAGGAAAGAAATTTTTGAGTTGCGGTAGGAAGATGAATGATGACTTTACTTGATAACTTAAATGATAACATCTGGGGGAAGCATCTGGAAGAAAGGGGGGAGGAATTCCAGTTTTAAGAATTAATAAACAGATAAAGCTGCCTTATACCAAGTCAGACCATAATTCTAACGAGGTCAGTATTGCCTTCCCTGACTAGCAGTGGAACTCGGGTTCAGGTCTGCCACATCACCTTCTACTTTGAACTGGAAATATGGGAGATTGAAAATGAAACCTTCTGCATGCCAAGCAAATACTCTACCACTGAGCCATCAACCCACCCCCAAAGAAAGCTCTAGAAAAGGGCCCACCCCACCTGTCCCCATCCCCCAAAAAGGAGAGAGGGAGGGAGGTAGAAAGAACCTGCCCAGCCATCCCCACGCCAGGTGCCTCCTTTCCCACATTAGGCTTGGCTGGCCATGTTCTTCACCACATGGGGTAAGGCTAGGAGTATTCTTTACCATGAAGGTCATGGCAAGGCTAAGTCAGATTTCCCTGCCCCATGGATCTATCCTCCATGAACATAAGTCCTTCAAAGCCATCTATGCTCCCAGCCATCACTACATCCACTGGCAGTGAATTCTACAACTTAATTACTTGTTAGTCAAGAAATATTTCCTTTTTCTTATCCTGAACCTATTGCCCATCAACTTCATTGGGTGCCCCTGACTTCTAGTATTACGTGAGAGGGAGAAAAGTTCTCTATACCTACTTCCTCTATCCCATGCATAATTTTACAAATCTAGTCTCCCCTTAGTCGACTCGTCAGCTGAAGATGCAGTAAGACGTTGCCATCATGTTCCTAGCAAGTGTGGGAATAGCTTAACCGTTGGGGGTACAGTTCACGCCTCACAGTTTAAGAGGAACGGACAAATGACCTACTTGTAGATGTTTCTAGGATGTCTCATTCTATGCTCAAAACACAGCCAAGATCCTCACAATTTTAGAAACTGCACATATTCAGGGAACATCTGCAATACTCAAGCCCGGAACATGGGTTCCATTCAAGGATTCTCTTGAAAGGAGATGTACTTGGGGATGAAACAGCTCAACAGTGAGAAGGGCGACATCTCGCTTTCTCCTGTAATTCCTTTATCATCTCTCTTGTTTTTGCCTGCTTTCCCTGCCTCTCTTTCAGACAAAAGTCTCTCATTCCACCAAAACAAATTGCCCACAGCTTGCTTTCCCATACATCACTGAGTGCGGACTGGGCCTTATCAACACTGCTCTGCTTTTCCCATCTATTACCCAGTTTGTTTGCACTTTTATCCCATCGTCCTTGCACAGGGGAGAAAGCATCCATCATCGGCACATCTGCCACCTGTCACGAAGCTGTCAGTAGTGTGACAGCCAACATGACAAAACTGTTGTAAAACCACACCATTTCTGGGGCTCCAAGTTAGAGATTAAATGTTACATGGTGGGGGGAGAATGAGAAGACTGAAGACGTATGTAATAGTAGCGGGGGGGGGATAAACCCCTCCAGCTCCTTCAGAGACAATAAAACAGTGGACAATTAGTATTTACAGAAATCATAACAAGTCTGCATGGGTTCCTCATACATGAAAAAAGTATTGGGGGCTTGGTTACAGGGGAGATAGCAAATTGCCTCACCTGAATGATTCTCACCTGAATGATTCTGAGGCTTGATTCACACATTAAAGTAAAAGGTAAAGGTTCCCTAGCTCGAAAGCCAGTTGAGTCCGACTCTAGGGTTGCGGTACTCATCTCCGTTTCAAAGCTGAAGAGCCAGCGCTGTCAGAAGACGTTTCCGTGGTCACGTGGCTGGCATGACTAAACACCAAGGCGCACGGAAAGCTGTTACCTTCCCACCAAAGTGGTACCTATTTATCTACTTGCAATTTCTTGCTTTCGAACTGCTAGGCTGGCAGGAGCTGGAACTAGAGACGGGAGCTCACTCCATCATGCGGCAACTCGGGTCTCGAACTGCTGAACTACTGACCTTCCACAGCCTGCAGTTCAGCATCTTAACCACATTACACAGCGACAAAAGACTTCACCCCTTCAGTTTCTGAGTAAGACACAACCAGTCCCATCTCCTACAAGTGTACCTGTATGATAACCATTTTCTCACACATCTGTTTCCCAAGCTAGCTCCCACACTAACGGTTTAGTCTAGAATGGCTGTCATTCATTCACTTGGGGGAGCCTCCTGGACACAGTGACATGGGGCAGAGGGAGGGGGCACCACCAAGGAAGGAGAAATCAGTCCAAACTCACTCCCTTCACACTAAGGCTTTTGCTGCTTTTTGCATCTATTGCATCCCTATACTTAGACATAGTCCTGACCTGGATGGCCCAGGCTAGCCTGCGCTCATCAGATCTCAAAAGCTAAGCTGGGTCAGCCCTGGTAAGTGTTTGGATGGGAAACCACCAGGAAAGTCCAGGGTTAATACATCAAGGCATGCAAGGGCAGACCACCTATGTTTGTCTCTTGCCTGGAAAACCCTATTGGGGGTCACTATAAATTGGCTGCAACATACAGGTAGTTTCTATGGCTACTCAGGCCCTTTCTGCACTGGGTTCCCCCCCCCCCCGCACTCACAGCTGTTATGCCTCATGGTATATTTTTCCTTCTACATTGCCTGCTGCTTTCAACTCATGGTATATTTTTAATCCTATTTTGCCTCCAGGGTTCACTCTGCATTTCTGCTGAGTTATTTTTTAATTCTGCAGCTCTCAGTTCAGTTTCCCTCTACTGTTTCTCTGGGTTTTCTGAATGCTGTTTTACCACAAACTTTATCCTCCCCCCCCCCACTTCCACTCCAGAGTAATCTGAATGCAGAAATACTTCCTTAGATTTTCTCCCCCACCCCTTTTCCACCCCCCTCGGAGGCCACTCCTCCACCCACTCTCTTCTGCATTCTCCCGGGGAGTCCTTTGTTGTGTTTGCAACTGAAGGGAAAGTAGTGTGTGGGCTCAGTGCAGGCTTTGAACGGGGGCTTTTTCTCAAGAGCTTCCCCAAAGACTTTCATGTTGCAAGCACTGGGCCCCGCCATACACAGTTGTAGGAGACAAGGCAGGCACTGGGACTATTGTGTAGTGGGTTGACCGCGTGGCTAGGCCCACTCAGCTCCCATAACATGGTGCACGCTTGACTCTTACACAACTAAGACCAAGACAAATGGCCAGGAGGCCAACTATATACATATCCAGGGGACACCCCTGGATCCCATTGAGAGGTTCAAACTTCCCTCCCCGTTTCTATTGGCTCCCCGTTGGAAAGACCAAGAGACCAGTTCCCATTGTCCACCCAGGGTCAAGCCCTGGGTACTCGCTGGCCACTGGTGGCGGCCAGCGGACACAACATCCCTCCCCCCATGGTTCGCCCCCCCATGTCACATAGTCCTTTAGGTATGCCGGGGGCCGCCGCTCCCAGGTGGATCGTCTGGGGGTCGGAATAGGGACCTCGGGGGGCCCGTTTCCCGTGCTGGGGCTCGCCTGTGGTGCCGGCTCCTCTGGTTCCGGAGCGCCGGCTGTTGGGGCCTCCTCTGTGGCCTCCGGGGCGTTGGGGGCCCTGTCGGGACGCCCTTCCATGGGCGGATCCTGCACTGGTGAGGCAGGGGGCCCCCCCTTTGGGCCAACTCCGTGTTCCCGCTCCTCTGCGACCGTCTGTTCTGGGAGCAGGCGCCAACGAAGCTGGTCGATGTGTCGCCGCAGGACTTGCCCGTCCTCTGTTGACACCTCATATATCACGGTGTCCGTGGGGCGGATGATGCGGCCCGCGACCCATTCTGGCCCTCTTCCAAAGTTCCTTGCGAAGACAGGGTCCTCTGGGAAGAAGCCGCGGGGTGCCTTTCTCTGTTCTGGGTCGCTCCTTGGCTCCAGGGCCCTGTCGGGGTGCAGCCGGTCCAGCAGGGTGGTTGGCCTTCACCCCATGAGGAGTTCTGCTGGGCAGTGGCCACTTACTGGGTTGGGTGTTGTCCGCTGCGCCAGGAGGAAACATGCGATGCGACGTTCCCAGTCCCCCTCTGTCAGGCGGCTCAACGCTTCCTTCGTTGTCCGGACCATTCTTTCCGCCTGCCCGTTCGTTGCGGGGTGGAAAGGCGCTGACCTGATGTGTTTGATCAGGTTGCTGCTCAGGAACTGCTGGAACTCCTCTGACGTGAACGCCGTCCCATTGTCTGAGACGATGGTGTCAGGGAGTCCGTGGGTGGCAAAGATCTTCCTGAGAGCCCTTATGGTTGCTTTCGTGGAAGTAGTCGAGACGGGGCTTATCTCCAGCCACTTCGAGTAGGAGTCCACTGTTACCAAGAACAACAACTGACGTGAACGCCGTCCCATTGTCTGAGACGATGGTGTCAGGGAGTCCGTGGGTGGCAAAGATCTTCCTGAGAGCCCTTATGGTTGCTTTCGTGGAAGTAGTCGAGACGGGGCTTATCTCCAGCCACTTCGAGTAGGAGTCCACTGTTACCAAGAACAACAGTCCCTGGAATGGTCCGGCGAAGTCTATGTGTAG
>NW_015163630.1:304403-304510 GCF_001447785.1 Gekko japonicus
AGGAGGGTGACGCTTGGGGCCTGTGTAGGCCCGGTGGGCCTCTTGCTCCTCGGGGTCGTCCGGCTCTACCTGCTGGGTGGTGGTTGCGGCGGGGGGGCGTTGCTCCC
>NW_015163630.1:304887-309727 GCF_001447785.1 Gekko japonicus
GTCTGTGCCGCAGGAGGCGAGGAGGAACCCTCTCTTTTGTGCCTCATCCGTTAGGGTTAGGGTCCGCTGGCCGCCACCAGAAGCCAGCGAGTACCCAGGGCTTGACCCTGGGTGGACAATGGGAACTGGTCTCTTGGTCTCTCCAACAGGGAGCCAATAGAAACGGGGAGGGAAGTTCGAACCTCCCAATGGGATTCAGGGATGTCCCCTGGATATGTATATAGTTGGCCTCCTGGCCGTTTGTCTTGGTCTTAGTTGTGTAAGAGTCAAGCGTGCACCATGTTATGGGAGCTGAGTGGGCCTAGCCACACGGTCAACCCACTACACAATAGTGGCGACGAAGGTGGGATTCAGCGCTAGGCCAAACCGGCCGAGCGGCGTCTGAACGCAAACAGCCCTGCAGCCGACCGATGAGTGAGTCCGCTCCAGCACAGCAGACCCCAGCTACAGCCCCGTCCAGCGCGATGATGACTGCGCCGGGGCAGGGAGGCCTGCTGCCGCCCTTCGATACGGCACGGCCGCAAAAATGGGGTGCTTGGGTTCGAGGCGTAAGGTCCGCGCTCTTGTACTACAAGGTAACGGACGAGGCACAGTGCAGGGAGGCAACCAGCAGCGTGATTGAGCTTAAATCTGTCTTTTTTCTTTCTTTGATTCACTTTTTGGGGGAAAGCTGGGGTGGATTTCTTGGGATGCCTTTGCAAAGATGGGTTCTCCACACCAGCAATGCTGGTTCCCATTGCTGGGAGCTGCTGTCTGCCCCCCCACACAGAAACATATGGTTGGATGCAGAGCTGGAGGCAGGAGGAGGGAGGGAGCAAAGCATCTACTTTTTATTTGACTCCTTCCTGCAAGTTGAAAAACTATGCTCTCTGGAAGTGTTTTTGCTGGAAAGATTCCCCCACACACACACACCTCTCGGAGGAACAGTGTCCCCACCAGCTCCGGCTGTGATTCCACAACCACTGCCATGGCAGACACTGTTGCCGAAGCACAAACTGACCAACAGACCTGCCAACTGCTGAGCTTGTGTCCCTCTATAGATCGCCCATGCCCAGAGCAGCTCAGTGGCAGCAAGCCATAGAGGGGGGTGGGGGAGCAAGGAAGAGAGAAAGGGGAGGTTGTGGTATGCCGGTGTGCCCCATGGGTTGCACATTGGCTCGGCCAAGTCCTTGGCCATTTCCCTGTGTCAGTTTCATTCACGGAACTGAACAAGGAGGGTTTAAATGGATGGCGCAAGGAGTGAGGGGTGGAAGGATGATGGACAAACAAAATAAAGCAGAAGGAAATTGACACTGGGATGGGAAAGGTTTGAAAACATTTCTCCATATAATACTTCAATGGACATAATGGGGGGGGGGGGATTTTGGAAGTTTCCAGAAGCCTAACATTAAAATGGTGCCTCCATGTTCTAAAAAAATTTTTAAACCCTTGGGACAACAAGCCAGCTGACAAGCTTGCATCCCTTTATGGGTCGCCCATGCATGGAGTAGCCCAGCGGCAGTGAGCCGAAGGGGGTGGGTGAGTGGAGAGGAGAGAAAGGGGAAGGTGCAGTGTGCCCCATCCCTTACGTGTGCACTCAGCCAAGTTGTTGGCAATCAGATGTGACAACAAGTGACAGCCAAAATTAAGCAAAAAATGCTTGTGGACGCAGAATGCATAATCCGCATAGTTTGTGATTCCTGAGGTGCAGAATTGCATGCACTGCAGCTGAAGTAAAAGGCAAACCAACTCGGGTGCACAAAAACGGCAGGAAAAATATGCATGCAGAAAGAGCCTTACACAGCAAGCTCCCAAGTTACAGCCCATCCTCAGAGAAAGATAACAGGAAAGGAAGAGAGGCAGGCAGTCTTAGAAAGGGAAATGAAGCTTCATTTTCACTTCTGTGGTAGGGAACATTTCGCTTGTTAGCCTGAATCCTCCATTTTTCTTGTTAGTAATCAGGCACACCTAAATGCCGTTATATAGGGGGTGCTTTAATCAGAGTTTCAAATAGATATGCATTAGTACTCACTAGTTCTGCTCATGTCCTAATCATGCAATCACTGCAGCTGAATGTTCAATTGCCTGTTTGGCCTGTGTTCTAATAGTTCAAAAATGTCCACCACAGAAATGCCACCTCTGCAAATGGCATAGAACTTCAGTAACTTACCCTTCCTTCAAAGCTGCATGCCACTGCCATTTGTTTAAGTAAGGAATTATTGAGATAGTTTAGAAATATAGAATTTCAAGGGTAAAAATCTTTTTAAATCAGTTATTGTCTGTCTAATAGCTTGAGTGTTAACAGATGCCAGTCTTTCCAGATCTGAATGTCACGCATGCAGATTTTTTGCACACGTTCTTGGGGCATAGTTTATTCATCCTACCCCCACATCACTGAATACCTTTGTAACGAAATGGCTGCCAGGCAGAGGCAGCAGTTTTTTAAAAAATGGCTGCCAGTTGGGTAGTCTTCTGGAGGGGGGAGGTGCTCCATAGATAGGCTTACCAAATGCCGGCGGGGGATCTGCAGCTCTTTACAGGATCCCTGCTGCGGGGGACGGCGATACGCGGTGCACCCGCCATCGCCAGGATGTGACGCTATGCGTCGCTCTGGCAACGCGACTGTTTGGAGTCCCGTTGCCAGAGTGACGCGTAGCATCACATCCTGGCGATGGCAGGTGCACCGCGTATCGTCGTCCCCCGCGGCAGGGATCCTGTAAAGAGCTGCAGATCCCCTGCCGGCATTTGGTAAGCCTATCCATAGGGAACGATGGAACTGCCATACCTCCCTGCCTACATTTCCCAGCAGCTTTAGGGGAAAAGTGCGGGAAAGTATGGACCCACCCCAGGGGCGGAGCCAGCCAAATAAAGGCTTTGACCCCTCAGGGGAGTTTTTAGTCTTGGCCTTTGGCTCAGCTTGGACAGTAGCTTCAAGGGAGCATACAAGTGGGACCCCTGCCACTCCACACTCCATAAGCAATCCAGGCCACTATAAATCGTAGTGGAGAGCCAAGGAGAGTAGCAGTACTGGTGACCAGTCCTGAAAAGGGCTGGAGTTTCTCTCCACAACAATGAGAGAGAAAGCAAATTCCATCCTGAGGCCACCACCTCCAGAGGTAGAGAGGGTGTGTGTAGGGACAGAGGAATTGCAGTTTACTCCTGTTTATTTTCTGTGCCCGGTTGTGTTAATTTTTGTGCCTAACTTGTATATAGTTCAAATAAACCTTTTTGAGTTATAAAACCTGGAAGTGCCTTGACCACTTAGTCCTCCCTGCTCAGCACATTACCAGAGGCAAAGGGAGGCCAGGGAACCCAAACAGGTCCACATTGGAGGGGTTGCCAACTCTCCAGGGGGCACCCAAAGATCGAGGTACCCACTTCCCAAGGTTGGGGAATCAGCCAGAGGGGTCTCACTGTCCCTCTAGGAAGGTGGTGTGAATCGAGTGAGTGGTGGCAGCAACTAACTAAGGGAAATAGCCCCACCAGGCAGGGTGGGCAGGGAAAACGGGTTTGCAAGTCACAGATCGGCTGCTCAGTCTCCCAGGGCTGAGGGTGGATCCCCGTTTCACCACAACCTTTAACATTTGTTACTGTAAAAATCATAAAGAGATGCCTTACATGTAGAGCCCTGGATAAAAATCTGAAGAGTAGCTATAGGTTCATTTCCTTTCAAACTGATTGGTTTATTGCTCAGATCCATATACATATGCTGATAACATGCCCACAACCATAAATTATGAATTTTGTGATCAAGATGATGAGTCTGGAAACTATGCAGCCACCAATGGGAGTCAAAGTCTCCCTTGCAGGTCACTTAAATGATGCTTCCACTGCACAGGTGCAAATGGAATGAATCAAATTATCAGTGCACTCTAATAGGATGTTAAGGGAAAAGGCAGGTATATGAATATTTCAAACAAATAATGTATGAATTCAATCAACACCTTGGACAGAGATTGATCTCACCTGTTGTACAGGGGAAAACTGGGTTGCAAGATATAAAGATACTAGGAATAAGGCCCGTTGTGGAAATAAATACAACGAGATCTAGAAAGAGGCTCTGGGAGAGTGCTCTGGCTTTGGGCAAACAGTGTCAGTTTGCTTTGGTGACCTCAGCAGGGTATAATGACAGAGTCCACTGTTTTCTCCAGAGGAACTGATCTCTGCTACCTGAAGAGCAGTTGTAATTTTGAGTAATCTCTAGTCCTCACCTGGAGATTGGCAACAATTGTTACCCAGGACGAAATGGCTGGTTTGGAGGGTAGAGTCTATGGCATTCTACCTGTCTGAGGTCCCACCCCTCCGCAAACCCCACCCTCTCCAGGCTCCACCCCTCAAATCCCCAGGAATTTGCCAGCCTGGAATTGGCAACCCCATCTCCTTCCCAGCTAACCATCACCTTACCATTATCTGCCCCTTTGACTTCAGCTGACTTCTGCCCTCCCTTCTGCGGAGCAGTTGTAATTCTGAGTGGTCTCCAGCCCTCACCTGGAGATTGGCAACAATGGTTCCCCATGAGGGACTGACTGGTTTGGAGGGTGGAATCTATGGCATTGTACCTGTCTAAGGTCCCACCCCTCCTCAAACCTCACCCTCTTCAGGCTCCACCCCTCAAATCTCCAGGAATTTCCCATCTGGAGTTGGCAACCCTATCAGGACTGGCCCCAATGTGTTTTCTCCCAAAGGCCAAAATAGGTGACCGGACCAAGCTTAGTTGCCTACCAACAGGCACTGAGGGGAAAGTAGGGTTGCCAGCTCTAAGGAGAGAAATACCTAGAGATTTGGGGGGGTGGATCCTGTGGAGGGCAGCATTGGGCGGGGGGGCGGAAGGACTCAGCAGGTATAATGTCATAGGGTCTAC
>NW_015163630.1:310009-336093 GCF_001447785.1 Gekko japonicus
GCTAGCTCACAGTTTTTTAGCCTCTGGCTCACAGATTTTTGTCTTAGCTCAGGAAGGAGGGCTTCAGAGCAAACTAATTCATGCAGCAGCCAAATCGCTCGCTCACAACTTTAATGCCAGGAGCTCACCAAGTAGAATTTTTGCTCACAGGACTCCACAGCTTAGAGGGGGCCTTGAACACTTCCCCAGCACTTTGAATTAGCATCAGAGCTTTAAGAGCTCTCCAGCTGTCACCTGGAGACTGGCAACAGCTTGTTTGGAGGGTGGGGTCTATGGTGTATCTGTCTGAGGTCCCCCTCTTCCTCCTCCTCAGACCCCACCCTCAGCAGGCTTCATCCCTAAAATATCCTGGAAGTTTCCAACCTGGAGTTGGCAACCCTATGTCCTTTCCAGGCAACCATCAGCCTACCTTTATCTGCCTGTCTGTCTTCAGGTTTACACACCCCCCACAGCCTCTGCCTAGGAAAAGGGCAGTCTTTCCCTGCAGTGGGAACCAAAGCAGCTGACATCATTCTCCTCTCCCCCATATGATCCGCACAACTACCCTATGAGGTATGTTAAGGTTGAAAGTGTGTGAATGGTCCATAATCCCCAAGGCAGCTTTTAAAACATGAACCTGGGACTTGCACACCATCTGTGGCAGTATTGGGGTGACTGCTGGCACCTTTTCCTATCATTTTTTGTCTTGTGGTATTCTGCTTGTGGTGTGATCTGTCTTCTTTGTGGTGTGGCATGATTGTGTTATTGGGTTTGTTTCTTTTGAAGGGGAAGTGATGTGTTGTGGGTGAAGACATATTTTACCTCAGAATACACCAGGTCGCATAAGCAACTGACAGTTCCAACTGTCTTGCGGGGGGGGAGTTTGAGGTGTGGAATGGAGTGAAGTCCAATCAGCTTCCATATGCAAATGACCTTGAAACGCTGGCCCAATCAGAGAAGAGTGGGCTGAAGCAGCCCAGCTGTAGAAGCCCCGTCCCTGCGTTCAGTCTGCAGATGGTCCTCTCCTGTCAGAGTCCCAGAGCAGACTGAGCAGACTGAACCGGCTGATGTGGGTGGGACTACACAAAGCAGCCAGGGATATAAATGTTTTAATGAATGAATGAATGGCCATTGTGGGGGTTCTTGGAAACCACAATAGTATTGCCAGAATCCAAACTTCTCTCAAGTAAAAGTCAGGGCAAGGGTTCCTTCTAATCCTCTTTTGGCCTTTGAGGGAGGACTCATGGAGCCAGGTCTAGCAGCAACCAGACATCATCACATTGGGGATGTTGCATGGGACACTCTGCTTTGAGGGCAAAACTCTATGGTAAATTTGGCCTAAAACCGAGCATCCCTGACAAGTTTTTGTCCAGTCACTGCTTAAAGACTGCTAGGGAGGGGGAGCTCACCACCTCTCTAGGTAGCTGATTCCACTGTTGAACAACTCTTACTGTAAAAACATTTTTCCTAATTATATCCAGCCAGTACCTTCCCACCCTTAATTTAAACCCATTATTGTGAATCCTATCCTTTGTTGCTGGGGGAGGGGAAATGAGACGCCCCCCACAAGTCCCTTTGTATCAGTTAATTTTTTTTCTACACTTGACTACTGTACACTTAGGGCGTACAAGAAGCTAGGAGACCTGTGATCAGATCTTCCAAGTATGCTTGAAAAACCATTTGTTATGCAGACTCAAGTTTGGATCAAGGCTGCAGCAACAGAGAATGGTTTTCACCAAACAAAACAGACACCATCAACAAGAACACTTAAGAGCTCTGAAAAGGAGCTGGGGGGGGGAGGTGGACAAAGTGAACATGCCTTGCTTATTTCCTTGAAGGGCCAGTGACTGGCAAAACAGCACAGGGTCCCACCTCCTTCCCCAGCATGTCTGTAACCAGGGGTCATTTCGTAGAAAAAGAGGTGCAGGAGCTCAGTAGCATAACTCATTAGCATAACTTATTTGCATCTGCCACACCCCCTGACATCACCGGAAGTGTGTTAGAAGGCAAAACCCACCACACAGGCTCCACTGGACTGTTTTGGATTGCTAGCTATTGGGGGGGGGGGCATGCAGATCTGTCCTCGCAGAGGAGGGAGAGCTTGTACTTGAATAAAACCTGGTCTTAAAGGTGCCAGTGGACTGTTTTGGGCTGAGGGGGCGGTGTGGGGGGAGGCTCTGCAACTTACCTGGCTGCTTCTTGCTCTGGCTGAGGGCTGCTGGGAGCAGGGGGTGGGGCTTGTTGCATGTGCCTGCCCCCTGGGCTCTTTACTGCCGGAGCTCCGCTCCTGTGCACTCCTGCAGGAAATGACCCCTGTCTGTAACTGGCCTTTACAACCACTGGGATGATCCAGTCATAGATCTATACATGGCATGCTTCATGCTTGGTAGCTCCTAAGTGGGTTAACTGTAAAGCAATTGTAGTCATGTGATAGGGTTATGAAAGTTTTTCTGCGGTACCTATCTGTGGCAGTAAACTTGGCCCATTCACACATGCAAGTTATCACATGATTTTTAATCATCATGCATATTGTCCATCCCTTGTTCATGCAACTCCCAGGTTTGCCTTGTACCCTTTAACTTCCCATTTTATAATGAAGGCACTTTGGATGCTGTTTTTGTCCCGTTTTCGTGCATTTTCCCCAAGTGGCACAATTTCTCTCATTAATGTTTGCACATTATGAAGCCTTCTTCTGGGTCATGGCTATAGAATATTTCACCTCATAGACAAGAAGAGGGAAACTTCCATACAGGAATCTCTGGCATACACCCAAGAGCTGCTTGACAGGCTATTATGCCATTTTCCCTGCTCAGTAATCATTTCCCACAAATATTTTAATGTGTGAAGGAAATAATGCAGAGGTTTGGATATTAAATAAATATCATCCAAAGATTGTGAAAAACATGAAACTTTTTAGTTTGGATGCATGCATGTGCTGAAAAGTCTACCCAATTGTGTCAAATTTGGAGAAAGGGTGAATTAAATGGGAAATAAAAATGCAAATCCATCAAAAGAAGGAAGCCAAGTCAGAAAGCATTTCCTAAACATTTTCAACTGTTTGGTTTCACCAGCAAAGACAGAAAACACAGCCTCTACAAGGCATTTTGGGAAATAAAATCCTCATCAAAAAGAAACACTTCATATGAATGCAGAACTGTTAAAATGTATATTAGTAAGTAAGGCTGAGAGTTGCATTAACGTCAATAGCAGCAGGCCAGGATTTTTTTAAAAACCCGCAGTAACTAAAGAGAACAGAGCAAGTTTTTTAAGGACTCAAAAGAACTGTTTGCAAAGAAATGTATCCCAAAACCCTTACACTTGTAAAAACTTAAAAAGTACTAGGAGAATTTTGGCTGGGGGCAGACAAATGGCCCTCCACTTCACCAACGCAGCAGCAATTCACTTTCTCCAGAACCAAGTTCAACCATTATATTTATGAGTAAGAGAATTTCCCCGCAAGTCTATTTTCTTGGTGCTGGGGCTATTATCTCTGAGAGTCTCCCCATAACACTCCTTGACAATTTTGCTCAGCAGGAGATAAGGATTGTTATGGCTAAGAAAGCATGGAGAAGCTTGTGTGTTCCTTTTGCCTAACTCCTTTAGTGCTTCTGCTAAATAAAAATCCATTTTTATTCTTAAGGGAGCTGAGCGGAGTGATGTTGTTTTATGTCCTGGTTTTTGCCACCAGTGATGTATGTCCCTTTTACAAACTTATCTCTGGGTTTTTGCTCAGTTTATAAGCTAGGGGCAATCTTTCTTTCTTAAAGCTTCCTTCCCTCACAGTCTAGAGGAACCTTGAGATTTCCTACTGGTGATTTAAAGGGCTATAACACTTGCAGGCTAGATTTGTTTTAGTGTCCATAAAACTCAAAAATTTCATAAAACAATTGGCGAAAATAAAATTACCAAAAAATGATGTACTGCCAGCAGACTGTATAATAGTTACGGGGGAAATGGAGAATATGATTCACTGGGGTATAAAAATGACAATGTATTTATTGCAGCGCAGTGACAAGAAACTAATTTGTCCCTTTTACTTTTCAGACAGGGATAGAATTCCGATTTTCACTTCGGCTGAAGCATAGCACTGTTTGAGAAGTTGCAGGTCTGCTATTCAGAGGAGCGGTTTGCTGGCAATGCATTGCTAGCACAAGAGAGAACTGAATAATTATTACGAATTATTACAGTTTTCCAAAGTGCGGTACAACCAGCAAGCATTTCTTATACAAGATCAACAGTTTTTTAAAGTCCCTAGGAGTTCCAGAGTTTCTTCTTAGAGGCTCCATGATCAGTAATGGCAGACACGTTTCCTTACCAATCTGCAGAGAGATGGGGGGGGGGGGGGAGAGACACTGCACAAATTCTAGCACACTGTTACAGTTCACACAGGGCCACAGCAAAATCCAGCATCCTGACCTGTGAGTATGCACCACCTCTTCCCATATTGCCCAGCCAACCAGCTGAGATCCTCTTTGCAAACCTGCTGTCTAGGCCCTCAACCTGCAGAGGCCAGATGGGTGGTGACCAGAGGCAGGGCTTTTCGGTGGCGGAGCCTCCCCTTTAGAATGCCCTCCCCTTTGAGGCTTGCCTGCCACCCACCTTACTATCTTTTAGGCGCCCACGAAAAACATTTCTCTTTTAAACAAAGGGGTTCCATCCTTTCAACTGTCTTGTGATCAGCTCCTCCCCTGTAGGCTATTTTATCAATGTCATTTTAGACTGCTGTATTTTAACATCCCAGTAGTCATGTATGGCTGTGAGAGTTGGACTATAAGGAAGGCCGAGCACCGAAGAATAGATTCTTTTGAACTATGGTGCTGGAGAAGACTCTTGAGAGTCCCTTGGACTGCAAGAAGATCAAATCAGTCAATCCTAAAAGAAATCAACCCTGACTGTTCCCTGGAAGGCCAGATAATGAAACTGAAGCTCAAATACTTTGGCCACCAAATGAGAAGAGAGCACTCCCTGGAGAAGACCCTGATGCTGGGAAAGACTGAAGGTCAAAGAAGACGGGGACGGCAAAGGATGAGATGGTTGGACAGTGTCATCGATGCAACGAACATGAAGTTGAGCAATCTTCAGAGGACAGTGGAAGACAGGAGGGCCTGGCAGGAGCTGGTCCATGGGGTCGCGAAGAGTCGGACTCGACTGTGTGACTGAACAACAACAAATTTTAACATCCTTTAAAAGCTGGCTTGGGTTTATTGGCTGTTTTGTTGGTGGTGGGTTTTTTTTAATTGCTTTTGTTTTTATTTGTTCTTACGGATGTCATTTTTAAAAATTGTTTTTACTGTTGCCAGCCTCCAGGTGGTGGCTGGAGATCATCTGGAATTACAGGTGCCCTCCAGGCAACAGAGGACGGTTCACCTGGAGCAAATGGCCACTCGGAAAGGTGGGCTCTATGGCATTACTACTCCACTGAAGTTCTTCCCCTCCCCAAACACCGCCACACCCCAAGCTCTCCAGGTTATTTCCCAGCCCAGAGCTTTTGAACTATGGTGCTGGAGAGCAGGTCTGGAGAGGAGCATATAAATTGTCCACCAGGATTCCTTAGCATACAAATCACCGTGGAAAGGGTTCAGTGATAACAGATAATTTAAAAACATTTCCTTGCTTCCTTGAAGGCCCACATAGCAGGGACCATCCCTTTATATTTTTAACTTTTTAAAACCCCTGTCCTGTGTAAATAACTGTCACATAGCACCTCCTTGGCATGTAGCATCTATGGTCAGCTTTGGTTGGTACACTCACTACAGTCCTTCCTTGAAAAGCATGATCTGGCCATGCACTGAGCACATCCAGGTTACACTAGTTTAATGCACTCTGCATGGGGTGTGATGACATGACACACTTCGCCCGAGTATGTGTGTAAGAATTTTCCACTTTGCTTTGTGGATGTCAAGTTTACACTCTGTTAAATGTTAAATATGCCACCTGTATTTATATTCAAATATTAGACTCAGATATTAAATACAGTGTATCAAATATTCAATCCTAAAAGAAATCAACCCTGACTGTTCCCTTGAAGGCCAGATAATGAAACTGAAGCTCAAATACTTTGGCCACCAAATGAGAAGGGAGCACTCACTGGAGAAGACCCTGATGCTGGGAAAGATTGGAGGTCAAAGAAGACGGGGACGGCAAAGGATGAGATGGTTAGACAGTGTTATCGAGGCAACGAACATGAAATTGAGCGAGCTTCAGAGGACGGCGGAAGACAGGAAGGCCTGGCGTAATCTGGTCCATGGGGTCGCAAAGAGTCGGTGAGTGTCTGATTTGTTTTGTTTTTAATAGCATATTTTCAAAGTCATTCATTAATATTTTTAAAGGCCTCTGTAGAGGCATCCTATTTATATGTAGCTATATTTGTATGTTCTCAGTTAGAATGATATATTTAATGAATTAAATTTCCTTTTTAAAAAAAATAAACTTTAATCAATATCAGCTGGTAAACTGCCAGGACAATGCTTTGCAGAGTTACTCCAGTCTAACCCTACTGAAATAAAAAAGTTTAGATTAGAGTCACTCCACATAGGATTGCAGCATGCCATGCATTTCTGCATTGCATTGGTATTTAATGCCTACAGTCATTGATCCCAACCCAGCTGAAATTAGTCATGACTAAGAGAGCAATCCAAATCAGGTCTACTCAGACTCTGATTTAGGCCTAGGCAATGAGGTTTCTTCCCAGGAAAACTTTCTTAGGACTGCACTGTATGAATCAAGGCAGTAGCGACAGACAGCCCATTGCTTGATGATGCAATGCTGTGTATGTTTACTCAAAGGCTTACTCCCAAGTAAATGTACATAGGATTGCAGACTAATTTTAACTGAATTTGGGCCAGTGCGTTTCATATGTGAATATTTTAGATAGTTTTTAAAAACACAAAGAATTTCAAAGAAGATTTATAAAGGCAAATTAATTTCAGCTTTGATTTGATTTCTAGAACGTTATTCAATAGTCCCATCAAAGGTTTATAGTTTCTTCTTTTATTCTCTTTTTTCACTCATATTCCAGGGCTGAGGAGACTACTCTTTGAGAAGATATGGAGCACCAGGGACAAACGGCACCGTGTGTTTATTGCTAGCACATAAGGTTTAGCTTCCCATTGCTAATTAAAACCTGTCTCGAAATCTTGAGAGGCAAACCCCTGGTTTTATCAGTTCGTCGACTCCAATCATCCATAAGGAGTTAAGAAATGGCATATTACCATCAGGAAATTTAACCAAGTGAAGCTAATGGCCTCTCAGTCGCTCTGCAAACAGTGGATGAGATGCGGGGAAGTAGCCATTACCTCCCTGTTCCAAAATTAACAAGGCACCTGCCCAGATTACCTAAAACTTTTAGCTTTGCTTAGGGGGCCTTTGGGCTAGATAGATAATAGCATTTCCCCCTCCAGTGAACAGATCATTGGTGCTCTGATAGCACTGCCCCCAGAGAATCATTATGTAGCTAATGAAGAGATGCAGGGAGGGAGGAAGTCCCATACTCCAGCCAGGCATCCCTTCCCACAACCTTAACAGATTATTAGCCCTGTGACAGCACTGCTCCTAGGAGCCCCACCGTCATGGCACCTATTTTCTGATCAGGAGGAAGAAGTGCATGGGGCAGGGTCTCTGTCTAGATGCCACGTCACACTCCAACTCTGTAACAGCTGTTGCTCCTCCTATTGCAGGTAGGGCGTGAGGGGTTAAACTGGTTTAGCCTGCATCAGCAGTTAGCTCTGGTGTTTTTTTTTTTAAAAAAAAAAAAAGGCATGAAGGTAGAATACTGGCCAAGTGAGACCCTGTGTGTCACAAGAAGGGACTTTCCTCTTGCATGTTCACCTGCAGAGCAGAAAACATACATAGGATGACACACAGACTTGGGAATGTTAAATGAACACAGAAATCCAGTGCAAGATAATTGCTATGTGAGAAATGATAGCAAATCAGTTCCCTTCTAGGGAAAATCTGGGATTGGTTCCTGCAGATCCATTCTGCTAGCAGTGGCAGCTTCCTCCAGTGCAAGGAACCTGGTCTATCAAGGGAAGGCTCCTGAGCTGGAGCAAAGAATCAGCATTAATAGATTGGATCTGTGGGATCCATCCTCTAATTACCTAATACCCCTTCACATTTATTACAACAGCAACCAAAGCATCAATTTATATATTTATTTGCTTCATTTATCACCCACCTTTCTTACTGAACCTCAAGGTGTATTACAGAATATAAAAAGACAATTCAATCAGACAGGATAAAATATCCACTAAACAATGCACCAGGACTAGAATTAGAAAACAATGCAAACAGGACCATGTTTAAGACATGATGTCCCATAATGTAGAAAAAGGATTACAAAGACAGAAGACAGTGCAGTAAAAGCAAGATGATGCATACAATAAGTGTTATAATTGACTACAATCCTGTTCCCGTATAACAGTGCTCTTCCTGGATGGTTCCATTATACTGCAGCTCTAAACCCTTTATAAAAATGCCCTTCTGGATATTCCTGTTTTGCACATTCTGGAGAATGGGAGCCTTCCTGACCTCCCCAGGCAGGCTGATTTACAAGGTGTGATCCCATTGGTTGTTTTTTGGTAGCTCCCCTCCCTCTTGCTTTGTTCCACAAGGTGGCCAAACTAGGTGTGACAGTGTGCATGGGTTGAACCTATGACACCACTTTAAAGAGATTTATAAATGTTGTGAAGGCCCAATCCTGATTGAAAAGGAAATGGGGGGGGGGGGGGCAAGGCTGTCACAGCCAATTACAGTGCAGACAGTATCCACGGGTATGACCCATAGATGCTGTCATGTCTCATTTGGGGTACCGAGAATGCATTTTCAGTTTCTAAAGAATGGGCAGAAGTGCTTCTCCAGTATTTCTACTTGCAGGGAGTTTTCCCCCCATGAGGGAGCATTCAAAAAAAGCCTCCCTGAAATAGTACCTCTGAATTCTGTCACCACAGTTCTCTTGCATGTGTAGATCAGGTCTTGCAGAAGTGCTTAAGGGTGCAACCATTATGTGTTCGGTCACAAGTTAGGTTGGGCTCCCTTTTCCCACAGCTGCATGGCAAGCCCAGCAGAACCACTACAATGTAAAGAAGAAGAAGAAGAAGAAGAAGATGAAGAAGAAGAAGAAGAAGAGGAAGAGGAGGAGGAGGAGGAGGAGGAGGAGATTGGATTTATACCCCGCCCTTCACTACCCAAAGGTGTCTCAGAGCGGCTTACAAACTCCTTTCCCTTTCCCTCCCCACAACAGACACTCTGTGAGGTAGGTGGGGCTGAGAGAACTTTTGACAGAAACTGCTCTTTTTCAAGAACAGCTGTGTCAGAGTTATGGCTTGCCCAAGGTCATCCAGCCAGGTGCAAGTGGAGGAGTGGGGAATCAAACCTGGTTCTCCCAGATTAGAGTCCGTGCACTTAACCACTACACCAAACTGACTCTCAAGATATTTGGAGTGCCCAGCAGAACCCAGTGCCAATGTGGCAATGACAGCTAAACAGGACTGATGTCAAACACAGAATCACAATCCAAGCAAGAAGAGCTGGAAGCCCAGCAGAACCAGTGTAATATACTAGTGCCAAGCAGAACCCAGAACCAATGTGGCAATCCAAGCTGGGGGAGGGCATTTTTGCAAGCCCAGCAGAACCAGTACAATGTACAAAGTGCAGCAGTACCAGTGCAATCACAGAATGCCCAGCAAAACCCAGTGTCACTGGGATTGCAAGCTTAAAAGGACTGATATCAAAGCAGAGTCACAAATCCAAGCAAGGACAGGGGAGGATTTTGCAAGCTCTGAGCAAGAAAATGAGTAGTGAACACAAGGAAGGCAATGGAGGGAACCCTATTGAAACTGACATGACTAGTTTGAAACTGCCAACACTGTTTCCACCCACCCCCCAGTTGCTTTGAAATTTGGTAAACATTTTGTTTGAGCAGAGACAGTCTGGAAATATACCCGTTCACAAATTGGCATGAACCTCCACAAACTGCTTGAAAGTTCATGGGAAATTCAGGATGGTTGACCTGCCATGAACTTCAGTTTGTAATTCATGAACTGGCCAAAATTAGTCATGAACTTTCATTTGTGAGCCAGTTCATGCCCATCCCTATTCATTACTCAGCCAGCAATTACTTCCATAAGTGCCAGAGGGCCCGATTTGGATTAGGACCACAGCACCAGGGGAAGAGGAGCTCTAGCCTTCCTCCTGCAATGTTTTCCCAAGCCAAAATGGTAATGAGGAGTGCTTTTACCCCATTGCAAAGCTGCACACGCAACCCTGCAATAAAAGAAATAATGCCCCCCAGAGCCATTTTGGCTTGGACAAATGGCATGGTGGGGAAACTGGAACCCCTCCTCCTGTGCTGAGTCCTCCAGTGCTTAAGAGAAGTAAGCTCCCTGAAGCTGCAGGTGGCTGTGGAAAAAACAAGGATGGATAGGGGACCCTAAAATGACTCATGGCTGAACATATTGTGTAGTTTGTCCTTAAGTGTGACTGTAGTATGCTCCATAGTGTTGAATTCTAGACAGCAATGTATATGTGTGCAATCCCTCTATCCAGGAAAGTTCTGGATCTTATTTTTTTTATTTTCTTTGCCCTTGTGGAAGGCAGCTGTTTTGTAAATGAAAAATGTTCTTCCTCCCTAAGCTTATTGCATTTGCATCATTAGTGCATTCCTTTGAATTTTTGAACCTGATTGCAAAGGCCTTAAGATCATGGATTTATTATCCAAATGCCACAAGTCTTATTATCAAAGTTGAACTTTGCCAAACCAATGAAAGATGTGTATAGTCTTCTAGCCTTTGTTTCCCTCACTTGGCACCTTTGAGCAGAGCGAAATATCTGCCCCCAACTGGAGCTTCTGCCTCATTTGTGTGGAGGTGAGTGGAGTTACCTGTGGAAATGAGGAATCTTGACACTGGAAACTGACACAATTGAGCCATCAATATCCACTAAAAATATTACAGCACAGGAAGTGGGATGAAGCGAAACAGATGACAGAAAGAAAGAAAAGAATGCTTTGCTTAATTATTGAGGGAAATAACAGTGTAATATATTTGTTTGGCCAAGTGAATGCTACAGTAATATGTTGTTTCCCAGGACAGATATGGCAGACATGTTGTGTGATGGACAAATGCATCCAAAAACTCAGGAATATTTTCCAGAGAAGCCCAACTGGTCAGTGCTCCCAAGCAAATCCATTGCATGTTAAGGAATATTCACTAGGGATGAGCACAAACCTGGAAAATGAAGGTTCATCCCAGTTTGTGGTTTATGAAGTCACACAAACCATAAACATTCATAAACCTCCCCATTAACTGAACGGGTTCATTTTGTGAGGTTCATGATGTAGGGCAGCTCCCCAAGGCCAGCAGAATGGAAGGGGAGATCTTCCCTCCCTTCTTTCTGCTGGTGGCAGTTCCCCAAGGCCAGCAGAATGGAGAGGGGAAAGATCTTGCAAAAGCCATTTAAAAGGAACACTTTGGACTTCACTCATGCTCAAACCACCAACACAAACCACACAAACTTCCATGAAAAACATGGAGGTTCGTTGGAGGCTTATTGTGGGCACAATCGCACAACCCTTAGCTTATGAACCACAAAGTGGATGATTTCATCATGAAATTAGGTTCCTGAGCCATTTTGTGTCCATTCCCAATATTCCCCTGCCCCTACTGTGGGCTGTTATTAACCCAGAAGCAGGGATAAGTAAATTGCCCGGGATCCATTCCATCACTATTTATCTGATTATCTGTAGAAACATGTTCCTTTTGTCTGGTATTCTGGTCCTGGATTTATACTTTTTGTTCCCATGTTTTGCCAGGATATATATTTTATTTGCTATCTGATATACATACATGCATTCTTTATTTACAATCCAGAGATCAAATAATAATATAACAACAAAATCTGTGTCTAGTACACACTGCATATAGGCGTAAACATTAAGAAAATTAAAATTTAAAAAACTTCCTATACTTACTAGGTGTTGAGATTTTGGGTTATCAGCTTCCTTATTGATAAAACCTTACCACAGAACTTGGCCACTTTAATGGAGGTCTCATTTGACTGATCTGCAAGGAGGAGGGATGCAGGGCTCTAGTCGGGGGGGAGCTCTCAGGTACGGAGCTCCGGAAGAGAACCTCTAGGGGGCGGGGCGGTCACGTGGTGAAGCCCCGCCCCCTTCTTTACCCCGCCCTCTGCTTCGATCCTCATTCCGTTTGGGAATGAGGATGAAGCAGGAGGGTAAGTAGTCGGGCCTTCTGACACACTTCCGGTGATGTCAGGGGGTGTGGCCTTCTGTCACTTCCGGTGATGTCAGGGGGCGTGGCATATGCAAATAAGTTATGCTAATGAGTTATGCTAATGAGCTCCGGCAGCTCTTTTTCTACAACAAGACCCCTGGAGGGATGTATAAAATATATCCAATCTACCTGGGAACTTAGATAGAATAGGGGGAGATATATGGAGTGTATGTCCTTGTAGAATTTACACATGCTCAACTGTTTCAACCAGATCAGCAGAGGCAAAGGCACTAGGAGCATGGAATGCATAGGTACCTTCCTTCTAGAAGTGCTATATATTTGGCCAAATGAATGCTACAGTAATATGCTGTTCCCCAAAATAGATATTTTATATCAATATTCTATAGAAGAAGAAGAAGACGGTTTTTTATACTCTGATTTTCTCTACCCTAAAGAATCTCAAAGCGGTTTACAGTCGCCATACCTTCCACTCCTCACAACAGTTACCTTGTAAGATGGGTGGGGCTGAGAGAGTTCTGAGATAAATGTGACTGGCCCAAGGTCACCCAGCTGGTTTCATGTGGAGGAGTGGAGTATCAAACCCAGTTCCTCTAGATTAGAGTCCGCTGCTCTTAACCGCTACACGATGCTGGCTCTCAAATTCTGTAGGCAGCAAAATGAAGAGACCTTGGAAAGTGTGAGTGGATCCATACTGATACGTTGCATTGGCGACTAAACAGATCACATTCAACAGAACACATTCAGCTGTGCACCCCTAACCAGAAGCCGAGATAAAAGAATGTATCCACTGCAGTCACAATGTGTTATAATGGTTAGAGATTCGGGCTAGGATTTGGGAGACCCGGCTTTGAATCTCCACCCCGTCAGGGACATGTGCTGAGTGACCGTGGGCCGGTCACATGCACTCAGCCTTAGATTCCTCAGAAGATAGCTGAGGGAATAAAATGGAGGAGGGGACAGTGAGGTTGTAAGCCACTTTCAGTTTCCATTGGAGAGAAAAGCTGGGGATAAATATCAATCAATCAACCAGTCTCTCTAGATTTGAATGGCAGCTTCAGCAGAGCTGGGATGTCTTGGCTTCACTAGTCAAATTACACTATTTTAAAAGAGGTATAAGTAAGAACATAAGAACATAAGAGACGCCAATGTTGGATCAGGCCAAAGGCCCATCCAGTTCAACACTCTGTATCCCACAGTGGCCAAAAATACCAGTGCCATCAGGAGGTCCACCAGTGGGGCCAGGACATTAGAAGCCCTCCCACTGTTGACCCCCCCCCCCACAAGCACCAAGAAGACAGAGCATCACCTGCCCCAGAGCCCCTATCTATACCTTGTGGCTAATAGCCACTGATGGACCTCTGCTCCATATATTTATCCAATTCCCTCTTGAAGCCGTCCATGCTTGTAGCCGCCGCCACCTCCTGTGGCAGTGAATTCCATGTGTTAATCACTCTTTGGGTGAAGAAGTACTTCCTTTTATCCGTTCTAACCCGACCGCTCAGCAGTTTCATGGAGTGCCCACGAGTTCTTGTATTGTGACAAAGGGAGAAAAGTACCTCTTTCTCTACCTGCTCTTTCCCATGCATAATCTTATAAACCTCAATCATGTCTCCCCTCAGTCGTCGTTTTTCCTAAGCTAAAGAGCCCTAAGTGCTTTAACCTTTCCTCATAGGGAAAGTGTTCCAACCCTTTTATCATTCGAGTATCCCTTTTCTGCACTGTTTCCAAAGCTATAATATCCTTTTTAAGGTGTGGTGACCAGAACTGCACACAGTATTCCAAATGAGGTCGCACCATTGACTGTTGCTCGGGCTCGGTGTGCTGTGCTGTGTCTTGGAGGAACGGAAGGGAGACCTACAGTTGCTGGGGCCCTCTGGTGGCCAACACGAAGATCTGTGACTGTGACTGTGGGAGCCCTCTAGCTTCTGAAGCCCAGAATACCATCGATGCGAAGAGCCTGGTTAATCTGCCTGGCACCTAGGAACACCTAGGAATAGAACCAGAGCGGGGAGGTATATTGCGAGGCTGCTGGGGTGAGAGTGGTGGTGTGCTGTTTGTGGATGAATGGTGATTGAATGGAGTGTTGGGTGTGATTGTTGGGGCTTAGTTAGTTAGTTAGGTAGGTATTACCCCTGACATGATCAGTTAGGAATTATTGTATTTTATGCATAGATAGCACTTAAGGAAAACTGTTGAATTGTAGTAGCTGGATTGTTGTGGCTTTGCCATCGGTTGGCGGCCTGAAGCTTTGTGGAGCCCACCAGTGACCAATGAATGGGCAACAAATTCCAGTGCTCTTGGGGAGAGGGAAGTATGGCGGTGGGTCGGGACAAGGTGTGGTGGGAAGGGCACGGAGAAATAGAGCGGCTCGGCGCCCTTCCAGCCTTCGACCCATCCCGAGGGTGGTCGGGAGTGGGGCCAGGATTAAGAACCCTCCTCCGTCATTGATGCTGTGCAACGCCAGGTCCATTAATAACAAAGCCGAAGTCTTGCGGGACGTTGTGCAGGAACAGCAAGTGGACCTGGCGTGCATGACCGAGACCTGGGTGAAGGAGGGTGAGACAGTCGCACTCACCCAACTCACCCCTCCGGGGTTCTCGGTCCTCCACCAATCACGGACTAGTGGGCGGGGGGGAGTGGTGCTTTTCATTCGGGAGGCTTACTCCTTCAGGGCGCTTCCGCAAGCGGAGATCGCGGGCATAGAGTGTGTCGGTGCGATGCTGGAGGCTGAGGAGAGTTTGGCGATTTGGTTGGTGTACTGACCACCTAACGCACCGGCTAATAGTCTGCCATCCCTGCTGGAGGCTGTATCAGGCTGGGCGCTGGAGCACCTCAGGCTGCTTGTCTTGGGTGACTTCAACGTCCATGCCGAGGACGTGACCTCCAGCCGGGCTGTGGATCTAGTGTCGTCCATGGTGGCACTAGGACTCTCTCAGTTCGTCTCGGCTCCCACGCATTGGGCTGGACACACGCTCGACCTGATCTTCGCAGGGAGTGACGGTGGGCCGGATTACTGCCTCAGCAGTACCATGGTCGGATCACCACGCCCTGAGGGCCCATCTGAGTGCCCCACCCCGACCCTGTTTAGGTGGCGAGCTGATTTTGGCTTGCCCGCAGAGCCAAATGGACCCGATGCGGCTCCAGATGGCTCTGCAGGATCCGAGGCCCCCTGGCGGCTCGTTAGAGGAGCTGGTGGAGGATTGGAACAGCCAACTCTCCTCAGACATTAACGAGATAGCTCCCAGGCGCCCTCTCCGCACTCATGTTAGGCGAGCGCCCTGGTATACCCAGGAGTTGCGCTTGCTTAAGCGGGAACTGAGACGGCTAGAGAGACGGTGACGCTGCACTTGCGACCAAGTATCAAGAACATCTTACAGGACATTTATGAGATCCTATGTGATGGCAGTCAGGGCCGCAAAAAGGGATTTCTGTGCGGCCTCGATTGCATCTGCTAGCTCACGCCCGGCCCAATTATTTAGTGTGATTCGGTCTTTGACAACTCTGCCTCGGGGCAGACAAAATGCTAGGGAATTGGATATTGGCTGCAAGGCTTTTGCGAGCTATTTTGCAGATAAAGTCTTGGCACTCCGCCGTGACCTCCCCGCCACAATTGATACAGTTAGGGAACTTGAGGCCCCTTGTATGTCTTTGGGGCCGGGTTTAGTATGTTTTGACCCCCTCAGTCTGGAGGAAGCTGACAGGTTGTTCGTAGCTGTGTGCCCAACTACATGTGACCTTGACCCGTGCCCCTCCTGGCTGGTTAAAGCAGGCCACGAGGGGTTTCGAGGTGCTCTACGGGAGATTGTTAACAAGTCCCTCATTGAGGGACGGTTCCCTGGAACACTCAAAGAAGCGATAGTCCGTCCTCTCTTGAAAAACCATCTCTGGACCCGGCCAAATTGGCCAACTATTGGCTGGTTTCCAGTTTGCCTTTTTTAGGCAAACTTATTGAGAGGGCAGTGGCATCACAGCTGCAGGGCTACCTGGATGAGGCTTCCATCCTCGATCCCTTCCAGTCCGGGTCCGCCCAGGTCACGGGACGGAAACAGTACTGGTTGGGCTGACTGACGATCTCCGTAGGCATCTGGATCGAGGCGGCGTGGCGGCACTGGTGTTGTTAGATCTGTCGGACACATTCGACATGGTCGACCACCAGTTGCTGGCCCGCCGCCTTGCCGACGTGAGGATCCAGGGGCTTGCCCTTCAATGGCTCACCTCTTTTCTCTAAGGTCGGGGACAGAGGGTGGCGATAGGGGAGCAGCGGTCCCAAAGGCACCCCCTTGAATGCGGAGTGCCTCAGGGGGCCGTGCTGTCCCCGATGTTGTTCAACATCTACATGCGCCCCCTTGCCCAGAGGTCTGGGCTTGGGTGTCATCAATATGCCGATGACACCCAGCTCTATCTGATGTTGGACAGCCAGTCGGACTCCGGTCCTGATGACCTTTCACAGGCGTTGCAAGCCGTGGCTGGTTGGCTCAGACTGAGTCGGTTGAAATTAAACCCGGCAAAGACGGAGGTCCTGGGCCTGTGTCGGACCAGCCGAGAGTTGGGGAACCCTCTCCTGACCTTCGGTGGGGCACCATTGGTGCCTGTGCGGGAGGTTAGGAGTTTGGGTGTGCTCCTGGACTCCTCATTAACGATGGAGGCCCAGTGGCAGCCACTGCCAGGTCAGCCTTTTACTATCTGCAGCTGGCTAGGCAGTTGGTTCCCTATCTCAGCCGAGAAGACCTTGCCACTGTGATCCATGCGATGGTCACCTCGAGGCTGGACTACTGTAACACTCTCTACTTGGGGCTGCCTCTGTCGCAAATCCGGAAGCTGCAGCTAGTGCAGAATGCTGCAGCTAGGCTTTTGATGGGCCTCTCCAGGCGAGACCACATTCGGCCGGTGCTGCAAGCGCTGCACTAGCTGCCAATAGCATACCGGATTCGCTTCAAAGTACTGGTGCTTACCTTTAAAGCCCTGAAAGGCCAGGGTCCGGTCTACCTAAGGGACTGCCTCTCCCCGTATGTTCCCCCAAGAGCACTGCGATCGGGGAATCTCCACCTACTGGAAGTTCCAGGTCCCCGAGGTGTGAAGTTGGCCCAAACCAAGGCTAGGGCGTTTTCGGTGGCGGCTCCTTCCTGGTGGAACGAGCTCTTGGAGGAGATCCGAGCCCTGCGGGACCTGGTACAGTTCCGCAGGGCCTGCAAGATGGAGCTCATCCGCCAGGCCTTTGAGGGGGAGCCGCCGCCACCATTATTCCACCACTGAGATTCCAGCCATCTACCTCACTGGGAGGAGGGGGTAGATGTCACCCGATTGAGCCGAGGAAAATAGTCTTCCTGGTGCTCATGCTATGAAGAAAATTGGCTGCCAGTATGGGACGTCATGCATCTTGGTCACTTTATGTAAATTATTAGAGCACCAAATTTTATTATGTAGGTAATATTGTTTTACTGTCTGTACTGTGTACTGTTTTATATTTTAATCTCCCTAATAATCCCCAGCATAGCATTTGCCTTCTTTATTGCAGTCACACACTGTCTCGACATTTTCAGTGAGTTATCTACTACAACTCCAAGATCTCTCTCTTGATCAGTCTCTGCCAGTTCAGACCCCATCAACGTGTATTTATATTTAGGATTTTTGGCTCCAATGTGCATCACCTTGCACTTGGCCACATTGAACCCCATTTGCCATGTTGACGCCCACTTGCCCATCCTTGACAGATCCCTTTGGAGTGCCTCACAATCCTCACTGGTTTTCACCACCCTGAACAACTTCGTATCATTCGCAAATTTAGCCACTTCACTGCTTACTCCCAACTCCAAATCATTAATGAACAAGTTAAAAAGCATTGGACCGAGTACTGATCCCTGCGGTACCCCACTGCTTACCACCCTCCACTGAGAAAATTGCCCATTTATACTCACTCTCTGTTTTCTATTAATTAGCCAGTTTTTGATCCATAAAAGGACTTGTCCTTTTATCCCATGATTTTTGAGCTTACTTAGGAGCCTTTGATGAGGAATTTTATCAAAAGCTTTTCGGAAGTCAAGGTAAACAATATCTATTAGATCCCCCTTGTCCACATGTTTGTTCACCCCCTCAAAGAACACTAACAGGTTAGTGAGACAAGATCTTCCCTTACAGAACCCATGTGCCACAACAGCTAGGGGTTGTTCCTTGGATTTGGCTGCCAATCTCTTTTCAAGGGGAAGAGGACATGACTGGCACCAGATCTTAACACCTCTAATTAAATGCAGGAAGAGTGCTCTGTGCTCAAGTTTTACTGTCAATTTTTTTTGACATAACACTTTACAGCTGCAGGTGACCCCGTAGACACCTCTGTGAGCCTTCCTGCTGCTCACACAGCGAGTGTCCGCTCTGACCAACCCGTGGCTCGCCTCACTCTCTCTCTCCATAATTGATTATTTATCTAAAGCCAGGCTGAAATTAAATCGTCGTGTCAGATTACAGTAAAAAGGAGGGAAGAGGGAATGGATGGGACTGGAACTCATCTAATAAGGTATGGATTTCCTGAGCTGCCTACAGTTTTATAGACCTAATCTCTGAACCCTGAAATGATAGCTAACCGTTCCTGCTTCACATCTTCTCCATTTCAATAAAGAAAGTAGATCTACTGCTAAGTATGTGGGCTGATCGCATGGCCAACCCAAGAGGACCAGCCAGGGTGTTACACTCTTATCAGAAAATATGACTGCATCCCTTCCTTTCACCAAGTTGTTCAAGTATCGCAAGCTAATGTAGAAATGATGCCACACACCAGGGGAATCAAATATCAGCTCTAGCCTGGTGCTCTTGGAATTTCAGTCACTGGAAACTCATACTAGCTGAGGGCACATTGATATCACCAAAGGCAAGCAACCTTTCCAGCCTTAAAGACAAGCAGATTTACATGCCTTGTGGATGGGAAGGTGTGCATTTTTGAGCCTCCCATCCACATTAGCATCATTTTACTGTTGTCATGCCCTCATTGCTGCCAACTGGAAGGCTTTTTGCTATTTTTAATGGTAGTTATAACACTATAGCAATGTAGCCATTACCAGTGCTTTCAAAAGCCTGCAAAAAAACAAAACCCTCCAGTGGCCATTGGGGGGGAGAGGAAATGGCAGCTGTGAGGGGATGATGGAGGGAAAATGCAGAAGAAACTTCTGTGTGGATTCTCCATTGATGCTGTGAGTGCAGAGGTGTTGTCTCTAAGAGACAATCATCGTCACATGGATGTAGCCTCAGAACAGGGCTAAGGAGATCCAGCCTCAAATGGCCACTCAGTCATGAAACTCAGGGGGTGAACTTGGACCAGTCACTCTCTCACACCCTGCCTACTTCCCACAGGGGTGTTGTGAGGATAAAATGGAAGAGGGGACCTCCTTTGCAGGAAGATGGGATAACAGTGTGATAAATAGATCTGGTTGCTGAAGAGAGCTCAGCAATAGCTGACTAAGTTTGCCACCACCCCATACACACGTTACTACCAATGAACCTGCATGTAAGAGAACATCTCAGTCTGGCACAACCCTCTGAATCCTTTTGCTGGGTCCATTCAGACGGTGTGCTGAGAGAGGTTTAAACTGGCCCAGTTCTGACACAATTATTTTTGATTTGGATAATTGCGATCATATTTACCTCCCTTATTCCACCTCACCGCGCAGTCACATCGCTCCCTGGCATCTGCACTACCGACGTGCGGGAGCGTGTGTCGGCTTTTTTTTTAAATTTTCTCAGTTTGCACATACACATAAGCGCTCATCCATAGAATAGAAGGAAACTATCATGGCGCATGCACAGAACCACCAGGGCGAATCGATCCAACCCCTCCAACAAAAGACTTCCCTTAAAACTTTTGACCCGAAATTGGCCTCCATGAGATCCAGAACTCGTCTAAATGCTAAAATGAGTGACTGTTTAAACATCGGTTTTATAAACGCGGAAGCGGAGCTCTGCCGACGCTAAAAAAATGGTGGGCAAAAAGTGGAAGGCTTGGGCTTCCACAGCAGCTTCCAAGCAGGAAGGGGGTTTAAACCACCAGAAGTGGCTTGACACCAGAGGAGTGATCACACAGGGGGGAAATGCGGCTTTAAACAGGAGAACTGAGAAAACACCACTTGAGACCTGGTAACAAAATGCTCCGGGTTAAAGGGGGTTTTGAGCCGGAAACCAATGGCTAGGGACGGGAGGCAGATGTTGACTGGGTGATCGTGCATATAAAATCTGTTGTTGAACAATCATGACACCAGATCAAATGGTGCGTCTGAACGCACCCTCTGGGTAACAATGTGCCTTTAGCAAATTATGTCCTCATAACAATGCTGCAATACAGGACAGCATCTTTGCTCGAGCTTTTCCACTCCCATATAGCTGAGGTGTGAATGGAACCAGGGTGTTCCAAAGCCAAACCAAACCTTTTCGTACCACATCACTCTTGGGCACTGTGGTTCTTTCTACATATAACAATTATAAAAGGGAAGATTTTCTGACGTTTGGCAAAAGAGCATGAGAATGCAGAGCAAAACACTTCACCCTTGGTCATCCTCAGTACACATTTCAGCTCTCTAAAAATAAATCTGAAGGCTAAACTCTCCTGCCCAGGCGCACCAAAACACAGCGGGTATCAAATTGCATTAGAATGTTTATATGGAGGAAAATTGCATCCTGCAAACCTAAATGAGCTCTCCCCTCCCACCTGCCATGGCCCATTTCCTATTATATTTTTCCCCCTAACAAACCAATAGATGCTTGAAATCACGGAAAGCCATAAAGAATTGGAATCAAATTAAGTCTACATTCTAACTGCATTAGGTGCTGTCAAGCATAGTTTACTCACTTTTCACAGTTCTATCTAGAGGCTAAACAATTTTGTACCCTTTTCTCTACTAATCAAAACTGATTACTCCGATAATGGACCCCTGACGCCGAACACTTTATGAAGGTAAATTATGCCATATTGAACAGGAAAGGGGGAATGGAGAAATCACCCGGCAATAAATAGGTCTAAAGATGCATATATCGATCTCACCCTCATTCTTTATCTCTTGCAATGCTTCGCCACTGCCACGGGTCCAATCAATATTTTCAGCGCTGTAATGCCATCTTTCATAACGCCATCATAATTGGCTGTTTAGCACACTTTGCCCTACCAGGAGCTTGTACGGAGGCCTTTTAGTCCAAGGTCTTTTGTTCTCATCATCACCCACCCTATTCCCTGAGCTACTGATAATATTTGGAAGTTGGAGGAAAGGCAAAAGGCATGGCAGGCTGTGAGATTCTAAACACGCCACTCGATCAGCAGCTAAGGGAGTTGTAATTGTCGGCTAATTCAGTCAACAAGCACGTTCTAATTCATTTACCAAGCAGCATGCAAGCATATATTATGGTCCAGTGCATTGATTTTTTTCCCTTTATTGTAAAAGGGCTATATAAACTGTACCAAAGTCCTGTATCCCCCAGTTTCCTGATGAAACAGGAAAAATCTCTTCTCACAGTTACTATATGTTGTTAGGATTTGTAGAATTCTAGCTATTAGATGGGATGGGGACTGAGTATTAGAGAGAACAGGAGTAAAATAGTCTAATTCTACAGCCAAGTTCTCATGGATGAGAAACCTGCATCAGCAACTGGAGGATCATCTGACTGAATGCTTCTGCAGACAAAGAAGTCCCATATATACAGAAAAGAAAGATGTCAGCATAGAGGTTTCCAGCCTTGCCTTTTCTCTCAATATGCTTGTTTTCTGTGTGCAGGGAACATTAATGGAGGGATGGATGTGGGAACTTCAGGTGAGTAGAGGACACAGTACAGTCCTAAGCAGGTCTGCTCAGAATCCTACTGAAGTCTACTAAGTGGTGTTTACTTCCAGGGAAGTATTCTTAGGATTTCATAGTAAGACTACAATCCTGCAGATACTTTTTTGGTGCTGCTGAATGACATCTTCGGCTGATTTTGGATTTCACTTCCCCTTACAATAAGGCTTGCCGTTTGGGGCTGCTGTTATATCTCATTGCTAATGGGTGCACAAGTGGTATCGGTTGCTCAGTGCCTTTTCATAAGTAAGCCAGTTGCAGTCCCCCCTTCCCAGAAGATGATCTTGCCCTAGTTATCCATGCCTCAGTAATATCCAGACTAGATTCCTACAATGCACTGCACACAAGGCTAGGTTCAAAAAGTCTTTGGAAACTTCAGCTGGTTCAGAATATGGTGTTTAGGTTGATAGCATGGATGCCCCACAGTAAGTACAGTAAGTACATGGGCTTCCACTTCGAGACACAATTCAAAGTGCTAGGGTTTACCTTAAAAACTATGTGGAAGTAAGTGTCTGAAGTACCTTATTCTCCCATATGAACACGACTACTTGTTCAGATTGTCATCGCCAGGTGCTGATTGCCCTCAGAAATTTGGCAGACGATAACTGGAGCTACAGCCCTTTTGGTGTTGTGTCCATTTAGGAAACACCTTCCTGAGGAATATTCATCTGGTGTCCTCTTTTAGGTGCCTAGTAAAGTCTGTTCAGGAGCTGCGGTGGCTCAAGTGGTTAAGACGATGAACCGCTGGCTGTGGAAGGTCGGTAGTTCAGCAGTTCGAGACCCAAGTTGCCGCATGATGGAGTGAGCTCCCGACTCTGGCCCCAGCTCCTGCCAACCTAGCAGTTCGAAAGCAATAAATTGCAAGTAGATAAATAGGTACCACTTCGGTGGGAAGGTAACTGTGTTCTGTGCAGAAAGGGAGTGTGTGTGACATTTAAAAAATAAACAAGTATTCTTATACTAGGAGACTGAGTACTGGACTCAGATCAAGAAATCAGGACCAGCAGATTTTATGTATCTTGATCAGACATTCCTGATGGTAAGACTAAATTTTAGGAATTGATCACAGCTCCATTATGGCAGACAATGTCATATACTATATGGAACTTAATGAAACTCCTTTCTTGATCACTTTTCCATCATTCTTGTAAATCAAGAATGGCATTGTGACAGCAGGTGTTGCATAGATGTTAAGGTCTCAAACCACAGAAGCCCAGGGTCAAATCTCTACTCAGATAAAACAGACAAACAAACAAAACCCACAAAAAACCCCAAGGAATCAAAATGCAAGAATGTGTATCAAAAATAGGACTGTACGGTAAACTACAAATTGAAAACACCACCTGAGCCCACAATATGATTGTACACACACACACAAAGAAGCAACAATTATAAACACTGTTCAATATACAATTTTCAAATGTATAAACACAGAGGAATAAAGTAGGAAACAATGGACATTAAAAATATACAATACACCAAAAAAGTGTACAAAAGAAGTTAAAACACATTAGTTATGCTTTCATTCTTTTTGTACACTTGTATACTTTTTTGAAGTAATATATATGGTGGGATCTTAAGCCCAGTGTGCCAAAAGCAAAAGAGAGCCACGCCCTTTCCACTCATCTCTCCTTTTATTTAAATCTTTATACCCACATTTTCTCTTGGCTCAAGGTGGCTTAAGTGTAAAATAATCATATATACTATTGGTATAAAGGCGGAAGATCCAACATGTGATGGATTGACTTAATAAATGAAGCCACAGCCCTCCATTTGAAATACCTGAGCAAGGTTGTTAAGAATAGGATATTTTGGAGGTCATTAATTCATAGGGTTGCCATAAGTCGGAAGCAACTTGACAGCGCTTAGCACACGGACACTATTGGTACAGCGCTTGACACATATATTATTCAAGGCATGGCACTTGACATCAATTATCTTGTAGTTCTTACAGCAGTTCTTTAAGGTGAGTCCATAGGATTATTCCCATATTGTTGATAAGCTGGTATAACGGACCCCTGCTGCTTCTTCACTATGAGGAAGATTTTTCCTACCAAAATTTTTAGTTCCCTTCACGTACTGAGCTAGCCCCCTAGTAGCATGATATTATATGTGGCTTTATCAATCTAAATGTCCCACCCTTTGACAAAATCTAATTTGGCTTTTTCCCAGCCCAGGAGAAAACAGGAGTCCTCTTTTTAGATTACTTGAAATGGCACTGGAGACTGTGTAACAATGAACAATAATAAGGATTTTATTTAATAGGCAGGGATGTTATGAGATAGTTAGGTATTGGAAATGCTAAGGTAAATGTTGGTAAAACTGTATATTTTTCAGTTGACAGACAAGAAAGTGTTGTAAGAGCTTATTTTTACAAATTCTTGGTTCTTATCAGTGAGAGATGGTTGACTAAGTACTTTGGTTTCAGTTACAATGTTTCTGCATATAGTTTCCTAATAACTGTTCAGGTTTTCTGGAAAGCAGGAAGGGCCCGGGTAGATGAGGCCTGCCATTTGCGGGGCCGGACGAAGGAGGGAGAGGCTAGCCAGCCACGGGGTCAAGGTGGGGAGGGGGCCAGGCGAGTGTCAGGAAGGTAGGTGCCTCCCCTCCCTCTCCCGGCCAATAGCTAGGCAGCAGGGTGGTCGGAAGGGGGGGGGGCAGTTTATGCCCCTTTTCTGACATCACAATGTGTCATCTTTTCCCTGATTAGTCTATAACCGTTTCCTTTCACAATAGACCAGGGACTGCCTCAGTGCCAATTCCCTGTATAACTGGACAGGATTTATATTTCCTCCCTGAAAATATAATCCTATTCCTTTTGGTCTGATTGGGAGCTTCAGCCTGCTAACCAGTCACTCTTTGCCAATATCTCAAACCCCAGTGCTTGGAGTCTGTGTGAAAACGTACTTCAGCTTTAGCTGATGCTAGAGTCTGAATTCTTAGATGGAATTTATTCTCAGGTTATGTTTAACACAGCTAAGACCAGGAGTCTCTCCCTTTATTCAAAAGGTGAACTTGTCTGACAAACTTTTTAGACTCTTCAGATATCCACTCCTTTAGGTGAACTTTTACTTTACTGAACAGTAACTGCTGCTGAACTCAAAATGAACTCAATCTCCACTCAGCACACAGCTGATCTTATATTTTTCTCTGGCCAATCAGAGCACCCTGTCACTCAAGCTCAACATTCTAGAGCAGAGTTAACTATTCACCTCCCTTCTCTGATTTTACTGCATTAGGAAGACAGCATTTTAAGTGTAGTCTGTCACAGCTGGTTTCCCCAGTTTTGCCCAACATAGTAGCTCCCAGTAAAGACCTGTATGAATGCACCCCCATAAGGATCCTTTGGCCCACACAAAATCGAAAGCATCCTCTACATGCCATCGTTCACTTGCTGCAGAACACTCAGATACTGAAACCCTCCCCTCCAAGACAGGTGGTGGTGGTAGAAAATGTCATCAAGCCACAGCTGACGTTTGGCAACCCTGTGGGGTTTTCAAGACAAGAGGCATTCAGAGGTGATTTCCCATTGCCTGCCTCTACATCACAACCTTGGTATTCCTTGGTGGTCTCCCATCCAAATACAAGCCAGGGCCAACCCTGCTTAGCTTCCGAGACCTCACAAGATAGGGCATGATTTAATGTATGTTTGCCTTACTTTCTTTTCAGACCTTAGTCTTTGAATCTGTATTTTGTTATGAGTAATACAGTAAAATGCAGGTTGAATATTTGTCACATTTATTTCTATATTCTGGATTACTGGGTCAATTTTGGGAGTCATGTATACATTGGACAGGAATGGCTTCAACGGGACCCCAGGACTTGTGCTTAATCTGCACACATGTACGATATTCTGAAATAGCAGACCTGACTCAGGGACTGATGTGGATAACACCATTCAAATTTGGGATGTCTCACTGCTCAGACTCTGAGCCACTAATCTGCATATATACGGCAGACGTGTCTCTGCTCATGAGACTGTGTTTCCAACAGTGTGACCAAAGTTACTAACACAGATTTCAGTGAGCCTTTTATATATATATATATA
>NW_015163630.1:336142-358245 GCF_001447785.1 Gekko japonicus
ATATATATATATATATGGTATTATATATATTAGGTGTGAGACTGTGTGGTATAACGATTGGACTCAAATTTGGGAAGCCCTGGTTCAAATCACTACTTAGCCATGAAGCTAACCTTCGTCCAGTTAGTTTCTTTTGTCTCCTGGCCTCCTTTTCCAAAAGACTACAATTTGAAAGCTTTGGATTTTCCCAATATCTCCTGAAATATATTTTTCTCTCTCCTATTCCAGCATTTTAGGTTCTGAATTTCTAGGCTGATGCAGATTTCTTATTGTGAAAAAAGGAAATAAGAAATTTGAAGTTTGCTTATTATTATTTTCACAAAGGTGTGTGTCACGAGGTAGGATCACACTGTCAACATTTCTTTTGGTTCCCTCTTGAAGTTTGAGTTCAATATGCGTGAGCTTGCATGAAGCAGATGACTTGGTGGTTGTTTGGAAGTGGGGGGCAAGGCAGAGTCAACGTGCTCAAGCCCACTCTCCCTCCTGTGGTGAGCTCATGTCCGGACATGTCTTCTGCACAAGGCCACGGTCACACTCCAAGCATCAAAGAAAATGTTTAAAAGGGCCTTATTTTTTGCACCACCTATACCCAGTGGCATTGTTATCACACTGGCACTGCCTATCCCAGGCATTTGGAGGATTATTTTGTCTTCCCACCATATCTCAAGCTGCTTTTGTTTCTCCCTTAGGGTTGCCAAGTCATTTCTCAGCCGCAGCGGGGGACTAACGTGCGGCGACTGGAGCACCATAGAGTTTTCCCACCGATGGTTGTGGCCCTGCCCCCAGCGTGCCCGGCGTCCTAATGTCATTTCCTGGTGATGCGCATGTCGGGGTGAGGTTCCCCCCGGGGCCCGATCCGCCAGCGGTGGGGAACGGGCCTCTGGGGCGGGGTTTTCCCCCACCCCCCCAGGGGACTTGGCAAGCCTATTCTCCCTCCAGTTTCAATTGCCATGCAGCATGAACTGCAACAGTTTGAAGGTTCAAAATTCCCTTGGGTTACACCATTCTTTAGATCCATGTCAATGACTTGAAAGATCACAACTCAAACAAATATTCTTGTGCTACAAACTCTGGGTACAGCCCACCAAGAAATTCTCATGCACAACCCACAGAAATGAATGGGAGCTGCCCAAGAGTGTGGATCTGAAACCTTCCCTTGCTTCTGCAAAAAAAAAAAAAAAAAGTCAGCTACAGAGTTGCAATGTATAGGCATGTAAGTACTCACATGCAGCTGTACGTATGTGTGTATACATCATATTCCTCTGCTGCAACTTTCTGCTTGTAGCTGAAGCTCCGCAAGATAAATGTTCCCCTCTCAGAGACGAGATACCTATTCCACAAATCACTGCTCTCTTCCCCCTGCCCCTTCCCTTCCCTCTAACCCTCTTCCATTACTCATCCACTGGAAGAAAATGCAAAGAGTAATAATAATTAGACAAGTACAAATAGCCAGATGGCGATATGGATGGCGTGTCCCACTAAATAAAGGGCCGTTACCATACCAACAGGCGGGCAGAGTGCTGATCTAACAGTGCTTGGAGGCGCTCAGGCAGTGGCACATCATTCGTTATCCAACAACTCAGGTCTGGCCTCTCTGAGACACAAAACGTTGCCCAGATCCACACACCCCTTTCCAGAGCAAGTCAAAGGAAAATGGCTGATATTTCATTAGGGCAAAGCAAGCCGGGGATAAATAAATAAACTTTGCGGCAGTGGAAAACTGTATTTGTGGATTGGTTTGTACGGAAGAAGGCAGTCCTTCGTGTCACCCTGATCTAGACCATTTTGGGCACTGAAGGTCAAAACCAGCATTTGGCATTGGGCCTGGAGATCATCAGCTGGAAGCTAGTGATTCTTGTAACACCAGCATTAGATATTCCATGCATCCATTTTTTCCCTCAAAAACAACACTCATGCAGTGCATAATTTTATTTATTTACTTAGTTACTTCAATTATAGCCCACACTCTTTAACTCTTTCCCAATGAGGACCCAAAGAGGCTTAAATCATTCTCTTCTCCTCCATTTTATCCTCATAACAACCCTGTGAGGCAGGTTAGGCTGAGATTGTGTGACAGGCCCAAGGTCACCCAGCATTATGGTCGTCCTCTCTGAACGCCATGTGGATATTACTGTGGTAAAGTCCTAAGACCACCTACTCTGGGGCTTTGACCATTTCCTTGGGCACTCCCTCCAAGGAGGCTCCATATCTTTAGCATCTCTCCTATTTAAAGGAAAACTAGACCTGATCTAGGAGATCCATGATTAGGATCACCTAAATTTTTATTTCAAGGGGCAGCAATTATGACTGAGGCTGCAGACTATAAGAGAGGATGTAACCCACAGACATTTTCTTGTCATCCTGGCCTAGGAGCTGCTATTTGTTCCTGCCAGAAAATACACTACCTCAAATAATGAAAACAGCCTTTGCCAAAACACTGTCTCTTAACATCACAATCACCAGGGCGATTTTTGGGCAGGAATGCACAGGAAAGTTTCGGCTGGCTTCAGAGTTGGCCACGCCCACCTCTGCATGCATGGCTACAAAGGCAAAGCCTGGCGAGCGAGCCCCCCCCCCCAGTGACTCTGAGGTGGGCAGGCCAGGGGGTCCTGGAAGGATCGGGGAGGCATTTAAATGCCTCCCCGTGCCTTCCCCGGCCTGTCCAAGGGCCAGCTTGCTCGGGCTCCCTAAAGCCGTGGGGCGCCCGGGCAAGCCAAGGGAAGGCATGGGGGTGGCCTAATATGCTAATGAGCTGTGCTATCGGGGTTGTGGTCAATGGGCTAATGAGTTCCTGCTGTTGGGTGTGGCCTATTATGCCAATGAGTTCCTGCTGGGCTTTTTCTACAAAAAAAGCCCTGACAATCACTGTTCACAGTATGAAAAGTAACAATTAAGAATGCTTCCTAAAAAGTGTATTTTTCTTTTCTTTCAGCTCTGCTTCTTCCCATCATGCCCTCTACAAACACCAGAGAAGAGAATGGGTTTGGGGTCAGAATCAGTCTCATAAGGACTATCAGCATAACACAAAAAAAGGAATCTTAAAAAAAAGCAGTTGTGACACCATCCAATCAGAATTAGGGGGGCCTTCTATAGCTGCTATTTTCAAAGAAGAGAAAAATCTACACACTGCATTTAAGCACAAACAACGTGTTTTTCAGCATGTCCTTTAACCTTAAGATTGTGGGAAGAAATTATACAGGAAAGTAAACCTGAGATCCCTCTGTACAAATATCTTTGCTTTAGATAATTGTGGACACTGAACACTCAAAAGACTGTGCAGTTTGTGAATTATTGTAATAGACAATGAATCTGAGAAAGAATATAATGCAGTGCTGAAGAATACATAACATAGAGCAAAGCAGCGATCAAAATCAGTCTTTAGTGTGGTCCATTTTCTCCCAAAGAGTGTGGACTAGTTTTCAGCGTCTGCCTTTCAGACACATTAACTGAAAGCAACTCTCTTATCGCTCTCACTTTGCTGGGCAGCCGTGCCATTGGCCTGTTACATAGTCATTATTTATTAAGGCAACAGTTTATATGAGAGTAATTTCCCCCCTCTTGCTTTATTACCGTTAAGCTACCCTGACTCAAGAGACAGGAAGAGAGGAAATACAATCCACAAGCTCAGACTTATCTTCTCTTGACAGTGCAATCCTATCTTTGCCTAAGCTTGTGTGAGCAGGACAGGATTGCAACTAAGTGCCTGTGCACCATTTTGCACTTGCAGGCACACTGGATTATAAAACAAGGCATTTTGCTGCACAGCAATGGCTATACAGCTATGTTAGTATGACTCGGGCAAGTAAGACATTGGTTGAACACAGGGCATGGTGGAGGAGAGAGAGAGAAGTAATAGAGATGACTGGTAGATTCATGATTCTAGGTTTGAGACTATTGCCCAAATAGACTTTCAGAAGCCATGGTTGCCTATCTAGAGTTGCCAACCTCTAGGTAGGATCTGGAATTTCCCCAGAATTACAAATGATCTCTGGACTGCAGAGATTAATTGCCCTAGAGGAAACGGAAGCTTTGAAGTTGCCAACCCTACACTTCCTTCTTCTACAGAACACCTCTGTCCCAAAGTAAAGAGTCGAGCCTGCCTTTCTTCCACCTCTTTTGGACCTCCGAACCTTTGTAACAGCCCCCTCGCCACCATTTTGCTACTGGTCCTGTTTCTGATGGCAGACATTTTGTGGCAGCACCCACTATCCCTTTTTCAAATTCCAGAAATGCCCCCAGACTCATCTATGAGAATAGAAAACCCACTCCTGCTAAAAAAAAAACTAATGCATAGTGACAGTAATAAATTCTGGGACTATTCTAGATTGTGTAGCATTTGTTTCATTGGCTCAATTCAGACATCATTGGGAGATCCTAGTTTAATTTAATTTTTAACTGTGGTTTTGCATAACAGGCAAACATGGACACCCCGCTTAATCCTGGCATGTTCTCCTGTCCCCCCCCCCCACATCCTCCTCAGCTACAAAAACACCTGGCCAGAGTGAAGGCAACTGTTGAAGCAAACCAGGATTTGAATAATCACGCATAAACTGAATCCTGGTTTCAGAACCTAAATTTACAAGGAAACAGAACATAAGTTTATTACATTACTGCCACATTGTAATGCAGAACCAAAGAGAAACATGTTATTGCCATATAAAAATCAGTGTAATCCCCCCCCCCCAATAGTATATCTTACTTGGCACAATGCAGCTTGTTGTTGCCTATGTTCATCCAAGCAATAGCAAACCACCGCTGAGAGTAACAGAATCAATACTGGACCAAAGTTTGAGTCCAGTGGCACCTTTAAGACCAGCAAAGTTTTATTCATGGCATAAGTTTTCATGTGCCTGCACATTTCTTCAGGTACAGTTCTTCTTCAGTATTGGTTTAGCACAGCTGTGGCAGCTACAACCTTGGCTGTATGGGAGGTAAGGTATTGGTCATCTAGGAACACCTCCAGCAGTCCCACTGCCATTGTTGTGAAAGGCAGGTGGGACAGAAAATAGAGGGCCCCAACCAATGTTCCCTCTAATTTTCCCCCCTACTGAGTAGAGCAGTTCACATCCTGAGCAGAATAGAATTGCTGTAATCTTAAAATGGGCAATGGGCAGTGCAAGACCCTGCGCAGCTCCAGGCTGCTGCTGAGCAGGGCTTCCTGTGTTAATGAGCGGCGCACACACATCTTAGAGGGAACACTGGCCCCAACCATAAATACTTGAGCAGGATGCATAGAGCATCCACCTCCAAGCCAGAAGGCCTTTAGTGGGGACGCCTTTAGATCAGCCCTTTGAGTTTTCATGAGAGTGAGGCAAGACATTCTGGGGGTTAAGTGCACTGGAGGAAGGTTTAGTGGGGCTTAGGCAATTGTTTCATGGGCCCCGGTCACACGGGAGGATTTGCCCCGTGGGAGGGATGGATTGGGGGCGCATCAAGTGGGCGCGATCATACCGCAACATCTGCGAAGCGGAGTGCACCCGTCCCCGATCCGTCCCTTCCAGCCGAAAACCCGCCGCAAAAAGGTAGCACCAAAAGAGTACTACCTACCTGTTGATGCGCAGCACAGGCCGGCGTCTGATCGCCAATGTGCCCGTCTCCCTGGAGCATACGGAGGCCCTGTAGAACTGCGCATGTGCGTGCATGCGCAGCAGGCTTGCCTTGCTCACCGATCTGTGGCTTCCCCTGGGGAGCAACTGCATGGCGGCTCGGGGGGATCTGTCTGATCCTGCCACCGTCCTTCTCTTTTGCTGCGGCTCAAAAAAGCCGCACTTCAGCAGCACCTTTCCCCCCAGTGTGACCGGGGCCATTGTCTATACTATGTACTTCAGTTTTAGACAAAGTGTTCATAGTGTCTGTACAACTTCAGGCTTTCTTTTGATGAAAGTGATCAGCCGGACTTATTTTGACACCATCTGAAGTGATACCTGAGGTGGTGCACTGTGCTCCACTGGCTTCATTTCCTCCTGGTGTCTGACACCTTGGCTAGGGGTGTGCAGTGAGGAAAAAAGGTTATAGTTTTGAATCAATGATTTGCAGAGGACACCTTTACTGTTTTTCCTGATTTTGGGGTAGGAGAGAACCAGTTCAGGAATCAGATCTGGAGGGAGGGATGGTTTCAGGTTCTGGAGTTTCAGGACTTTCAATGGGGGGGAAACTGGAGTGTCTACTGCAGATGATTTTAAAGATAATGGCACCAATTTTGCACAAAATGTACTTCTCCCTCTATTCTAAAGACCCCCCCCCCTAAGTTTAAAGTAGAATGGATAAAGGATCCTAGCCTGCTATTGTCCTAGTTAGTGAAGCTTTGCTACTTTGCATGACTGCATGCTAACCCAACCGCATGTGCAATCCGCGGTTGGTACACAACACCAACCCTCTTCAATCTTCTCTCTTGTGGAGGAGTTCTATCAGCTGGCCAGCTTTTGAGCTGTAGTTGTTTTAGAAGGCTCTTTTTTGGTCTTATTTTAAAGACCACCACCCCTTTTCAGTCTTATAAAGTACTGAGGCCGATGCATTGCAGAGTGATTACAGCTCATACTTTATTTAAGAACAGGCAGATCTTGAGATACTTTAGCCGGCTCGCAGAGCAGCTTATATTTCCCACTCACAACACACCCCAACACACACCCACACCCATGATAGGTTATGTACAGTGCACCCCTGGACCCATAGGTCCTTCTAGGATCCTAGCCTCCCGATAGGTGTGCGCTAGGATCCTTTTTGGCTATTGTCTTTGGAGACGAAGCTCGGGTCCTTCGTCTGACCACGTGTTGACCCAACCACGTGCGCAGACTTCCCTGGGTACACAACAAGTCTGATGCCGTTTTACCTTATTTTTATCCACCATTTTAATTTTGTTCTTGCTGTGCTCTAATTTTACTCTGATACTTTTTGTGGTTTTGTTATTCATTGTTGTAAGAAGCCTCAGAGATATTTACCTGAGGAGGCAGGTACATTTTTCAAAATAAATATTTATTATCTACTGCAATAGGCCATGCATAATCCAAAGGTTCAGATATACTGAGGAAAATAAATCTGTTATGAGATGTTGATGATGTTTGGCTAGAGATGAATGATAAAGCTGAAAGCAGCATGACAGCCACCATAGTTGAGGCCATCCAACTATTATCCCTACTAAAAAGGGAGAGTTGTGGGGCTTTGTTCTGCATGAATAGATAGAATAGGATAAAACGGTATACAACAGAAGCCACAATAACCCCATTATACTATCTTCAGTGCATGGGAATATTTTTTTGATGTTTCTGGATATGAATTGAGAAGGTTTCCACCCTAATTTCCAGGGCACAGTATATTCATTTTTCACCACAGAAATACATAACCCTCAAAGCACTGCCTTGCTGGGGCTACAGAGAATCATGGCTAAAGGTGGCTTGTAAAACCCAAAGTCCAGGCTATTTATGACTCTAGTCTTTTTCTATTTCTGTGTGTCAGTTCTTAAGAAACTATTGTCTGTCTCTGTTCTTGGAGACAATAGCAAACAGTCATTGGTATTGGTGGTGTAAAACAAGGTATCGTGTGGAGTAACTTTTGCTTTTATGCTATTATTTTATTTATTCGTTCTTTTTAAAAAGTGTATTATCTTTAAATTTCAAGTTGGCCAACAAAAACCAAGCACATGCCTCAGGAGAGTGCCAGTGAAACCAGTAATAATAAAATGGCAACCACCACCAATAATCAGATATACAGTCCAATAGGATAAAGTAACACCCATTAGGAGAAGATATTTCATTCAGAAGTAGGGGGGGACCCTCCACACACTCACATGCATATACACACACAGCAAAAAAAATCAGCTCAAAGCCTAAGTGAACAATTATGCTTTGACCTTGTACCTAAAACTTAACAAGACAGGCACTAGGTGTAGAGTTGCGAGGAGGGAAGCCCAAATTTCCTAGGGTCACTACAGAAAAGGACCATTTCTCTACTAACCCTCCAAGTCTCTTTGGCAGGTTAAGATACACGGAGAAAGGCCTCATTAGAAATTGGCACACTCAGCATGAATATGATCTCCAAGTGAATGTACCTTGCTAAAATTCCTTCAGTCATCTGCAAGGCAATCCTGATTGGATCAGCTCAGTGCTCATAGTCAAAATTTGTCTTGATTTGCTTTGTGCTTTTATAGTAGCTACAGGGTCAGGACACTGCAGCTTGCAGCTGGTTTTCATTAGGGATGCCAGACCCCCTGGTGGGGGCGGGGTCTCCTGCTGCCAGGTCCTATCTGTTCACTGCTGGCCAGCTGGCCGGCAGGGGGGAATTATCCCCCCCAAAAAGGGAGGAATGCCCAGCATTTCAGCAATGTGCCTACGTGACCCAGAAGTGATTTAGGCACATCTGGGATGATGCTCTAGTTTTGGGCAAAAACTCTATGATAGAAGCTAATTCTACTATAGAGTTTTTCCCAAAAACCAGAGCATCACCCCCAATGTCCCCAACGTGCCTACATCACTTCTGGATCATGTAGGCACATTGCTGAAATGCCGGGCATTCCTCCCCGCTCCTGGTAAGTGCACCCCCATTGGCTACTTGGAGGGACCTGTTTTACCTTGTCCATACACTAAATCTGTTCATTTTCCCAAGAGGCAGCATGTATCCCCCAGAGTCATTGTCAGACCATTAAAAGCCTTTAAAACATAGGATCATCCTTTAAATGAGTGACATCGGCTTGACTGCGTTGCCCAATTTTGTTACCTGTGCAGTCGGCAGCATCTATTTGAGAAATTATCATAAGAACTGATTCCCAGATTAGCTGTTTTCATCATAGGCAGATTCTGAAGGTACACAGAGACTCCCAAGTAGTAATTCTCAACTCAAAAATATCATATGAATTTTGTTTTATACTATGTCTTATATAAATAAAGAGGAGGCAGTGGCAAATCTGTGGCATAGAGGTGGTGGTGAAAAAGCAGCATAATCCTGCAAAATGGACAGATCAAAATTCATTCAGACCCATTTGAATTGCTCACCAAACAATCCTCTCCAGGCTCATGACCAGCAAGCAGGATAAGAGCTGGACCAGCATACCTAGCTAGCAGATCTTAACTGATGGGCTGGTTCATATGGAGGCAAGGGGCCCATTAAATACCACAGTCCCAGACTACTTGGGCCTTCAAAATAATCACCAACACTTTGACTTGGGTCTGGAATCAAGGAGGCAGCCATTAAGCAGCTGTCACCAAGGCCCAATTCACACCTGCCACAGAAAGACCATGCCAAAGGTTTGGAAAGAAGGCAGAAAACGAGAGGAATACATAGAAAGTGGATGATTAGGGGAAGTCATCATATGGATGCTTCCATAAAAATCTGCTGTGATTCAGGCATGATACTGGAGCGAAACTTCAGTGGAGAAGTAGCCTTAAAATGCTTTTTGAACCATTCTTTCACTGTTTATGTACACATGAAAAATAAAGAGATCGTTTTAAATGTGTTTTCATTTGCTGATTTATGAATTGACTAGGAAAAAGGCCCGTTGTGGAAATAAATACAACGGCCTCTAGAAAGAGGCTCTGGGCGGGTATTCCAGCCTTGGACACTTAGTGTCACTTTGCTGTGGCGACCTCAGCAGGGTATAATGACACTGAGCTCACCATTTTCTCTAGAGGAACTGATCTCTGCTACCTAAAGAACAGTTGTAATTTTGAGTGATCTCCAGCCCTCACCTGGAGATTGGCAATGATGGTTCCCCAGAAGGGAATAGTTGGTTTGAAGGGTGGAGTCTATGGATTTGTACCTGTCTGAGGTCCTACGCCTCCTGAAACCTCACCCTCTCCAGGCACCATCCCTCACATCTCCAGGAATTTCCCACCTGGAGTTGGCAACCCTATCTCCTTCCCAGCCAAATTTATTTATTTTATTTATTTATACCTTCGGCTTATATACCGCCCTGACCCCAAAGGGTCTCTGGGTGGTTTACATAGTGGTTCTAACCAACCAATTAACCTGACTAGGGCCACATTGTCTACAGGGTGGTGACTGCCTACCAGCACCCCAGGCTAGTTGTCATCTGGCTTCCTTCTGCGGCTTCAGATTTTGGAGTAGTGCCCTTTCCTGGTGCCCTTTCTGGAGCCGATCTTCCCCGAGCAGCTTCTTCCGGCAGGTCTCGTCTTGGCGCGTGGCTCTGTGTTGGCTGCAGTTCTGGCTACTGTCCACAGATGGCTCTGCCATGCTGCGCCGCACGTCACCACGCTCTCCAAGGCTCCACTTTCTCCGGGCTCCGCCTCCGACGTTGCTCCACTGGGTCGCCAGGAACTGCTCCGCTGCCATCGTTGCCGCCGCCGAACCCTTTACCTCACAAGGAGGAGGGATGCCCCCTGCCACCTAGGGCAGGTACCCACTTTATCTACTTGCATTTATTATGCTTTCAAACCGCTGGGTGGACGGGAGCTGGGACGTGGGCCGGGAGCTCACCCCGACCGTGGTGGGTTTCGAACAGCCATAATGGCTGTTCATTGATGCTACTTTTGCAGGCGTTCTTACTGCCTGCGCCACCGCTCCCTTTTTCATCATCAACCTACCTTTATTTCCCCCTCACTCTTCAGCTTTCCACTCCCCACACACCTGCAGCCTCTCCCGTGCTCTGTAGCCCTGACTGCTACGTCACATTGGCTGTCATATGGGGGCCACCTCAGCAGCATATAAGGATACCGAGCCCACCATTTTCTCCAGGGGAACTGATCTCTGCCATCTAGAAAGCAGTTGTAATTCTGAGTGATCTCCAGCCCTCACCTGGAGATTGGACACATTTTACCTCAGAGCAGCAAACTGTTTAGAATGTTAGAGACAAAAGCCAATCAATTCACATATGCAAACGACCTCTGTATTCCGATGCAAAGGCCAATGAGGCTGCATATGCAAATAACCTCTGTGTTCTGACTGGTATGGGGGGGAGAGGAACGGCAAACAGTTTAGAATGTTGGAGGCAAGACTCAAGCAATGCAGCCAGTGGATAGGGACAGATTCTGAGTGACACATCAGAGTGCCAACCAATTCCGGAGTGTGTGGAATGTTCTAGAGAAGTGCCACCACCATTCGGCTTTTATTTATAAGGGAGATAGATAGCTATGTAGGACAGTTGATTCACAATTGCATTTCAACCGTTCTGAGCTTTATGAGGCAAATGGGACTTTGGTGCAGAATATTCAGTATAATACAAATTGAATTATTCTATGTGAAACACTCATGGCTAAATTTACTACCTAGTCTTTGTTTTGTTTTGTTTGCATTGTCCCCACTCCATCCATCATGAGAAGACTAGTTGTTACCTACCCCTTCTTTCTATCAGTAGTCCTTCAGCTGGACGAAACCTGGCTTTTTAAATATAGAAGATACTTTTTTAAAAAAGCTAAAATAAATGAGCAAGTACCCACCATTGTAAAGATGGCATGGATGCCATCTTTACAGTGGTGGGTACTTGCTTGTCTTCAACCCACCTGGACATTTAAAGCTTCTGTAAGACCACCTTTCACAGCCTGGCACTTAACAAGACAAAGGATATGGTTGACAAGAACTCTCACAGCTAAGCTGTGTGAGTGTGTGTGTGTGTGTGTGTGTCCTTAGTTTTTAAGACCTTCGCAAACCAGCTCAATCTGCTCTTACAGGCTTCTTGCTGATACGTCTCACTTTATTGGTGAGTTTGGCCTTGGGTGTCTCAGTTGTTTGATCAATATTGCAGGGGGTCAGTGATATTTTCTCCCTTTTAGTGTCTAGCTGCCTTTAACTTTGTCACCTGATGAACAGCGCTACCCCTGGAACGCTTATCTTGTATCGATTTTCTCTGCTCTCCTCCTGCGTTTCTAGCTGTCCCACCATTTCCTCCCCTGTCACTGGATGCCCATTTAATGTTAACTTATCCCCTTCTACACAACCTCCTTGTTCTTGCAGGGAATTTTTCCCCCCACAACAGCAGATTGTCAAAAAACAATTTCCTCATTTATTTATTTTTTTGGAGGCCTGACTCATTGATATCCTTCAACCATTTATTGTCTGTCAAATGGACTCTTGCTTTTCTCCTTGCCCCAGTCATGATCACTGCAATTTCAAAGGCAGCTGTAAATTGAGTTTGTCTCCCACATTTTCTTAAATCCGGCCCTGCGTACACTACCAGGTTAAAGGACACAAGGCCATGGTGGAATGGATGTAATCTGTGCTCAAATTCAATATTTATATCCCCCTTTTTCAGCATGTAGCCAAGGAGGCTAACAGCAGAGAGGAAGACACCTAAACTACTATCTTATAACAATCTGTAAGAATGAAATAGAAAAGGGGAAAGAATTGAATGGCCAGGCTTGCAAAAGAGTCAGAGTGATATAATAGATAGAGTGCTGGACTAGGATCTTTGAGACCTGGGTTCAAATCCCGACTGTACAATGAAGTTTACTAAGTGACCTTGGGACAGCCACTCTCAGTCTAATATATCTCATAAGATCATTTTGAGGATAATATGGATGAGGAGTAAATTATATACACTGCCCTGAGCTGAGCCATCCTATACTACTTGGAGAAAGGAAAAGAGTAGGGTAGATGGGCCTTCAGATGGCTGGAGCAAAGGCTTTTGTCAACTTTGAACCCCCTCCTCATCTTCTAAACAACACCATAAAAAGAAGAGGAGCAGCTGGAGTTAGTGTAGGAGAAACAGTGACTGCCACTTCCTAATAATAAAATTCCTTTTTTAAAAAACCCAGATTTTTAAAATATTTATGAACCACCACTCCTCAACAAGTAGGCCCCAAAAAACATACAATCAAAAATCCAGAAACCTCTTCGCAATCAATCAACCAACAAGAACTTCAGGTCTTCACTAGTCTCATTGAAATGCCTGGCAGAAAAGGGGTAGACTTAACCTGTTCCCAGACATTATTTGGGAGAAGCACATCTAGAATGCAGATTTTAAAAATCCACAAAATAGGACTGTATACAGAGAAGGGGATTTTTCAACAAACCTGGGGAAAACCCAAAAAGCAAAGGGGGCAACGTAATATCCCAAGGTTTCATCCACTATTTATTTATTTACATTTATTTATATTCCAATTTATATCCCGCCCTACCCCACCAAAGCAGGCTCAGGGCAGCTCACACAGATAAAACACAGATTAACAATCAAATAATTAAACACAGATTAACAATCAAATAATTAAAACCATTAAAACAATCCGTTAAAACAATACAATATTAAGTGCTAGTGATGTTATTCCAATATCACAGCAATGGCGGTGCTGCATGAGTGCATACCATATAGTGTTCATTTCCAGCGTTGATCTTACTCAACGCACATTGAAAGCCTGGTGGAAGAGCTCCATCTTGCAGGCCCTGCAGAACTGTAAAAGGTCCCGCAGGGCCCTGATCTCCTCCAGGAGCTCATTCCACCAGTACGGAGTCGCCACCAAAAAAGCCCTGGCCCTGTTTACAGCCAGCCTGGCGTCCTTGGGGCCTGGGAGGGCCAATCGATTTTGATTCGCTAACCATAGTGCTCTCTGGGGTATATATGGGGAAAGGCGGTCCCTCAGGTAAGTCTATTATGCAGACATCCTTGCAAACCCAGTAAGCAATATTACAGTGTGGCAGCAGCAGACCAAGAAGAGGCTACAGTGAGACAAGAGAGGGGGTGGAGACTTTGATAATTAAGGACCACTGTGGTGTAGTGGTTAAAATGCTGGAATAGGACTGGTGAGACCAGAGTTCAAATGTTCCCTCTGCCATGCTGTTCGCTGTAGGGATCAAACTATACTTGAAGGAGAGTGCTGTAGTCTATTGTAATATTTTGTATGTATCACCCCTTTTCACTACAATGAAATGTCTTTAGCCTTTGAAACCCCGCATTACACATTGTCAAGCCAGACAGTACTGTTGCCTTAAGACTTTTTTTTAACATGCATTGTTTTCAGTTCTGTAATCTTAGCCTCATGCCATTGTTTTGTTTATTAGAGATCCTTGCTGTTTGACTGAATTTTCATATTTTGTAACATGCCTTTAGTATCAGTGAGAGATACAGGCTGTGAATGAAGTTAGAAACAATCATAAAAATAACAACAACAATCCAGTTACCCTTCGTGTACCTCATAGGATTGTTGTGAGGATAAAATGGAGGAAAGGAGAATGATGTTTGCCTCCCTGACATAAAAGAATCATTTAGATAAAAGTATCCACCCCTCCACATGGTAAAATGCATTATTCATATAACTCCCTTCCTAAGCACTCACATATATTAGTTTTGTAATCTTCTGTCCTGGATGTGATAGTCCTAAATATGAGGCCAGTTAGTGTAAGGGTTTATCTAAGAGCAGATTCTGGTGCCTTTAGACATTTGCCATCTGAGCAGGAAGGCTTGAAGCAATAGCTAGTGTTGCTCCAGAGATGCTGGCCTATCTTTCTCCTGTTTCAGGGATCTTGTTTCTGGAGATGCTTGCAGCTTCCTAGTTGGGCCCTGTACACAGGCTACTGCTGCATCTCAGGGAATACAGACCACCCTCCTGCAGCACTGCCCTAAATTCCTGGATGGAAGGGTGGGAGAAGAATGTAGTAGCTGCAGGTAGTCAGTGTAAGTCTCAGATAGACCCAACTTTGGGCTCTTTCAGAAGCTACTAATCTCATAGACTGGTGGCTTGTTTCTTTAAACATGGTTAACTCCACATTTCCCACAAGGGACTCAAGGAGAGTTATAAAGTTAAGACATAATATCACAGGCAGTGCAAATTGAAATTTTAAAAGAACTAATAACTCGAACTCTGATTGAAAAGTACTGAGACTTACTAGCGATTTCAGCTCTCATACTTTATTTCAGCTCAGGAAAAGACAAACTCTACCAGCTCGCAGGCCGGTTTATAAAGGCAAACACCCCACACCCCAAACACACCCCTACAACAGTCATAGGCTATTTACAGTGGCCGAGAGTTCCATAGGCTCTTGGCCTGGAGCCTAGCCCTCTGATTGGAGCAGGCTAGGATCCGCTTGGCCCATTGTTCATGAGGGCAAAGCTCAGCCGCTTCGCATGACCGCATGGCGACCTAGCCGCACACGGGGTCAGAGCTGGATACATTACACTGATATAAGCAGTGTAGCCACTGAACAGCTATGAGTTGTTAGGTGAGTTGTCAGCTATGAGTTGCTGCGCCTATAGAAGTGTCAGAATACTATTACTAACAATGTGGTGGCCTCACTGACATTCTATAGAAGGCTGTTCTGTAGCATAGATACCACGGCAGAGATAGCTCTGACCCCAGCAGATGAACTTCATATCTGCCTTCAAAAATGGAGTTGGGAGGTCTGATCTGAAGAAGGGGGGGGGGGGAGTGGTGAAGGTCCCAAGCTATGAAACACCTTGAATTGAACCTGGAAACAGGCAACCAAGTATATGTTCTTAAAACTGGTGTAGCGTGTACATTCCAGTGAGCTCCTGCTAGCAGATGAACTGCAGTATTCTACACCTACTGAAGTTTCTGGGTTATCTTCGAGGCTGAACTCATGTTACAGAGCATGTTACGTTAGTCTAGCCTTGAGGTTACTGTGGCCTGGATCAGTGTGGCTAGATTAGCTAGGAACCAAGAGGAGGGCAGTTTCTGCACCAAATGAAGATAATAAAACACACTCTTACTGATCTCTTTTTCTGTCAGGAAAGTAGAATCCAATATGACCCTCGGACAGAAACAATTTACTCCATGAAAAGTCTGGCAGGCTGTGTCCCCAGGACATCTGCCTTTGTGACCAGTGTCACTGGTTTGAATTCAGCTTCCTCTTGTCCAGCCTCAGCCTCTTGACCACAGAGATAGCCTAGGACAGAGACCTCTGCCTCTGGTGGTTTAGATAAACAGAGATAAGATTAGGTGTCATTTACATACTGAGCTGCTTCCACACAGCTGTTTTGCTTTGCCTTGGCTTCATTACAGTAGCACTGCAAAACAGCGACATGATGCCATCATCTATACATTCCGTTTCTGTATTTTCCACTACTTTCCCAATCCAGGTTTGATATTATCTTGAAAGATCTTAGTCAAAGTGCCTGTGGACTGTGAATGGGAAGATGAACATTTTGCAAGTTCCATCTGCATTGGAACCATTTTCTTTACCCCAGTCCCCAAAGTCATTCTCTCCAATGGAAGGGATTGGGGAGGGGAGAAGTTAAAAAATAGGTAATTGACAGATTGCTATAGTGTTATAACATTATAATCTATTGCAACAATGTGATAGTTATAAGCTTTCATTTTAAAATGACTAGACATTTTCATTGCGGGAGTTATAAAGGGAAGGTATTTACTGCACATTTCTCCTTATAACTTCACAATGAAAAGGACTAGAGACTGCCTTTAAAAAAAGAAGAAGGAAATCTGGGAGCTCCTAGATTGGTGCAATGGATAGCTAGATTTCTGTAGTGTAATAATTTTTTAGCTATTATCATTTAAGACAAACTGAAAAAGCCTGCCAGTGACCGGGGGGGGGGGGCAGCTATAGAGGGCTAAAGCAAGAAACGTCTGAGGAAACGTCTGTGTGGATCCTGGAGTTGCTCTGCTGCTGCTGTATCAATCATTTCTTTCCCTGGAAAAGGCAGGATTTAAACAGGCCAATAGTTCACCACGTTTTTTTTATCTAGGATAGTTTTCTTCAACAAGGGGCAAATAATAGCCTCCTTCAATGCTCCATTTAAGAGAATCTGCTGAATTTTGCCCCTTTGAATTGCTGCAGGCCAGTGACTGGAAGCTATGTAGGACATTAATTCCTGGAAAGTGCAAGTGACAGAACTGCTAGTGTGCTGTAAGAAACATATTAAATAAGCCTGGCCCCGGTCACACGGGGGGGGGGGAGCACGGCCAAAGTGCGGCTTTTCTGAGCCGCAGCAAAATAGACGCACAGTGGCGGGATCAGACAGATCCCTCGAGCCGCTGCACAGTTGCTCCCCGTCACGATCAGATGCCAGGAGGGAAGCCACGGAACGGAGAGCGAGGCAACCAGCTGTGCATGTGTGCGCATGCGCAGTTTGGCTGGGAGCCTCGAATGCTGCAGAAGACGGGCACGCAAGTGATCCCATGGCCACCCTTGCTGTGGAGCTTCAGGTAGGTAGTACTCTTTTCTAGGTTTTTTTTTTTTTTGATGCGCAGTTTTGCCCGGAAAAGACGGATCGGGGACAGGTGCGCTCCGCTTCCCAGATGTTGCAGTGTGATCGCGCCCGTTTGATGCACCCCCGATCCATCCCTCTTTCAAGGCAAAACCTCCCGTGTGACCAGGGCCCCTATGAGCCTAAAACATCAATCCACTGAAGAGGATAACCACTGTGTCTCTGTAAAAGTGAATGGCTTAGTCTTTCCTACACTAGGGTAAAGTAAGCTGTTGTGAGTCTGCATTATGGTGCAATTGTATAATTCAGTCAGACTCAACACTTAGATGCAACAGAATGACTTAACCTTAGGGGAGGTTGTCTGATGTGTCTCTACATAAATCACTGATCTGGGCAAGCCTCTTTCCAAGCAAGAGGTATACTCAGAGCAGAGATATGGGAGGAATCCTCTGAGGCAGTTCACACACAATCATATCTGAAAGCTAAATCTTTTGGGGAACAAAAGTGAAGAGAAAGTGTTCCATGGGTATCAGAAGTTCAGAGGACACTGATGTGTTACTTTTACCCCAGATGGTGGTTTGATTAAACCATTTATATCCTGTATCTCCACATGAATAGCTGCCAGGCAACCTAACACTAAATAATGATAGAACATTTCAAACAAACTAAATAAAAAGCAGAATCAAAACTATTTTTAAAAGCATCTGATGAAAAATGTTCAGGTAAAATAATTTAAGACAACAGCCAATTAAAACTGAGAAGAGAGAGCTGCCGACAACAGCAGCCTCAGCTCAGATAGAAACCACGTTTTCCCCATTATGTGGCCATCAGACCATAAATCAGCAGGACTTCTCGGGAATTACTAAAAACACATTTTGTACAAAAGAATCCCGCCATAGAAAAGAAACAAGTTTATGCTGGCATGCTCCACTATGGGGTTCTCACTCCTGAGTGACCCATTCTGGACTGCTGGAATATTTTATATTCTAACTAGCCTGATACCTGTGCTTCGCTACGGTATTTAAGAGTAGAAGAAGAGAAGAGATTGGATTTATACCCCGTCCTTCACTACCCAAAGGAGTCTCAGAGCGGCTAACAAACTCCTTTCCCGCCCCCTCCTCATAACAGACACCCTGTGAGGTAGGCAGGGCCGAGAGCTCTGACAGAAACTGCGCTTTTTCAAGAACAGCTGTGCCAGAACTATCAAGGTCATCCAGCAGGTGCAAGTGGAGGAGTGGGGAATCAAACCCAGTTCTCCCAAACCCAGTTCGCCACACACTTAACCACTACACCAAACTTCCATAAATCCAGTTAAAATACTGATGATGTAAAGTTTGAAATGTAACATTTGTTGTAGGAATTCTAATGGAGAAGATAGTAGTGTAAAAAATCAAATGATACATACGCACTTTTTCCCCCTCTACTGAAGGACCTCTCTGTAGACTGCTGGGGCAGGCTCCCTCATGGCTTTAAGCACCCTGCAACCACTGCTGCACCTGACAGACAACCGCCTGTTAGATGTGGGAGGTGGGGGGAGTGTGTTGGAAGCCATCAGAGAGGCTGGGCCAGCAGCAGTGTTCCCTCTAAGCTGAGTTAGTGTGAGCCAGCTCACAGTTTTTTAGCCTCCGGCTCACATATTTTTGTCTTAGCTCAAGAAGGATGGCTCCAGAGCCAACTCATTTATGCAGCAGCCAAATCGCTTGCTCACAACTTTAATGCCAGTAGCTCACAAAGAAGAATTTTTGCTCTCAAGACTCCACAGCTTACAGGGAGCATTGGCCAGCAGCATCGCTAAGGCATCCCTGATGGATTAAAGTACCCTGGTCCTGCTGCTACACCTGGCAGATACCCGCCTGTCTGCTGTTGGGGGGATTATGTTTAAAGGCATTAAGGAGGCTGGGCCAGAAGCAGGACTAAGGCAATCTTGCTGAGCAAACCTCCCCGGCAGCTGTAAGCATCCCACCTCCTCTTACACCTGACAGGCAGCTGCCTGTCCAGTGTAGGAGGGGGAGGGGGAGGAGTATTAGAAGCCACTGTGGAGGCAGGGCTGGCAGGATCACTAAGGAGTTACTGCTGGGGCAGGCTCCCTCATAGCTTTAAGCACCCTGCAACTGCTGCTGCACCTGACAGACAACTGCCTGTCAGGTGTAGGAGGAGGGAGCATGTCTGAAGCCATAGGGAGGCTAGGGCAGCAGCTTTGCTTCACCTCACAGGCGGTTAGCCACTCCGGATTTCCTCAACTGTCATTAGCTCTCTGTAGTCCCCTGTAACTGTTAAAAAAAAAAAAAAACCTTAGAACACTGAGCTCTCCAGCTGACCAATCAGAGAATGGGGGGTCACATAGGAATCAATGGGGGGAGCACATTTTACCCCTTTTGACCCACTTAGGGGTCGAATTTCTAAAAATCACTTCTTAGTGAGCATCTATGTCACACTAGGAGTGCTCTCCCCAAATTTGGTGTTTCTAGGTCCAGCAGTTTAGCCTGGGCGTTGATTTTACGGTGAGAGGACTTTCTTTTATATATAAAGGCCCCGGTCACATGGGAGGTTTTAACCCGGAAGAGGGACAGATCTGGGGCACAGTAAACGGGCGCGATCACACTGCAACATCTGGGAAGCAGTGCACACCCGTCCCCGATCCGTCCCTTCAGGCAAAAAACATGCATTAAAAAAAACCCTAGGAAATAGTAGCACCTACCTGAAATGCCGCAGCAAGTGCGGCCGTGGGATCGCCGGCGCGCCCGTCTTCAGGAGCATTCGAGGCTCCTGGCTGAACTGCGCATATGCACACATGCGCAGCCGGCTGCCTCGCTCTCCGTTCCGTGGCTTCCCCCCGGCATCTGATTGTGCCGGGGAGCAACTGCGCAGCGGCTCAGGGGATCTGTCTGATCCCGCTGCTGCGTGTCTCTTTTGGTGCGGCTCTAAAAAGCCACACTTTGGCCACGTCAATTTCCCCCGTGTGACCGGGGCCATAGATAGCGAAGTTGGGATATCTTTGGATACTTAAATCCAGTGACTGGGGCTGTGAATGGGCAAGACAGACCTTTCAACAAACCTGAAAAGGGCCCCAGGTTTGTAGAAAAGCATGAAATCTTTTTTAAAAATACACTAGGTAGTTTTAAAAAGCCAAAATGATAATAGGAGCACCTGTAGCTTTAAAAAAAAAAAAGATTTCCTCAGTGGCTGTTGCTAGGCAACCATAGTATTCCCAAATTTGTTAAGTCAGCAGTGACAGACCTACATTTTTGGGACCCTGAAGCTTGAACTGTTATGGGGGGCCCATCTCAGCCAGCAACAATAGGGCAACATCCAACAAGGATATGAAACAGGTATTAGAGCATATTCTAAGGTCTATATCGGGGTGGCCAAACTGCAGCTCGGGAGCCACATGCAGCTCGTTCACACAGTCTAATTTAATGTTAATAAAAGGCAAGTTTGCATATTTTTCAATAAAAACGTGTAATATTTGTCCAACTCTTGCGGCTCTCAAATATCTTGCGTATATTCTGTGTGGCTGTTATGTTAGGCAGGTTTGGCCACCCCTGGTCTATATTAAGTACTTAAACTCATTGGCGTATGAGTCTGTCACTAAAATAGCCTTATTTTAATAACACTTTTTAAAAACTCCATCATTGTTGAAAAATTCAATCATTAAAAAAAAAAAGTTGCTTCAGGGCCCCTCCAGGATTAGGAGCCCTGAAGCTTAAGCTTCTTAAGTTTCATAGTAGATCCACCCCGTCCATCAGTAAAGGGCAGGGAGAACTCACTGGGGCCAGGCCTGGCTAGGGTTGCCAGCTCCAGGTTGGGAAATTCCTGGAGATTTTGTGGGGAAGTCTGAGGAGGGTAGGGTCTGGGGAGGGGAGAGGCCTCAGCTGAATATATTGCCACAGAGTCCACCGTACAAAGCAGTCACTTTCTCCAGGGGGGAAAGATCTCTATTATCTAGATTTCGGTTGTAATTCTGGGAGATTGCCAGGTCCCATCTGGAGGTTGGCACCCCTAGGCCTGGAAGCAACGTCTAGGTGACTTGATACCACCCAACTTGCATGACTGAACTAGGCCTGGCAGTTTGCTACTGTTCAACAGTATGAAAGCCAGTGTGGTGCAGCCAGTGTGGTGCAGCAGTTAGAGCTTCAGAGTAGGGTCTGCAAGACCCAGGTTCAGATCCCCATTTTGCTGTGGAAGCTGACTGGGTGATTTTGATCAATCACATACTTTCGGCCTAACCTACCTCACAGGGTTGTTGTGCAGATAACAAGGAGGCGAGAATAATGTAAGCTGCTTTTTCAGCAGCACAACCTGTAACTCACACTGGGCCCGGAGGCGGCTTAGTGTTGGGTGATAGTGAGATATTGAAAAAATTGTATTTAGCAGACATAAAATAGTCCAACAGAGCCAGAGTAAAATAATTCAGACTGAGAGTCCATGTGTGATTAAAATATAAAGTTTTTACTAAATTCTAGCATGGGAAGGGTAACTGGGATGAAAATAACAACAGAGCATAATCGGCTACATCCTTACTCTACAAAGACAAAACTAGAAGAGAGAGATTATGGCTGCTCTTCTCGTTCTTCAGAACACCAAACAAAGATGGGAAGAGAAGCCATAAAATGGTAATACACCTTGACACTTTAGTCCCAATCAAATCCCTAGATCAGGGAGAAAATTCCCGGGCTTTCTACATCTAAAGAACATTGGTTACATGAGAAACATGTGACTTCCGGTGAGTAAAATAAACAAACATTTAACCCCAGATATACTGAGTGTTTCCAACTTGTAATTCCCAACACTTAGCCTGAGAGCCCCGCTGGGCCTGGCAGTGCTGGCTGTGCAGCCCGGAGAAGCTCCTGAGTCATGCTGGACCTGGCGTGAAAGTGGGTGGGGGGAATACCCTTGTGCGTATTGCAGGCCCACACTTGAGTGGCTTCTAGACAATACCATGGGGGGGGGGAAGCCTTGGTGGGCCCACCCCACCCAGAGGACCTCTGGGTGGGCCACCAAGAGTTTGGGGGGGGGGGGAAGCCCCAACAAGCCCACCTGGGGC
>NW_015163630.1:358306-388790 GCF_001447785.1 Gekko japonicus
AGGCGAGGGGGTGGGGGGATAAGCCTCAGTGAGCCCACCCAGAGCAGCTCTGGGCAAGCTGCCAAGAGGTGGGGGAAGCGGTGGCCTGGTGGCTGAAGAGGAACCCATGGGCCACACCAGGCCTAGTGAGAAAGTGTGTGGGGGAGATGGCATTCCCCCCTCCATTCACGGGGCCCCGCTCATCCGACATAAATTTCCATTCCATGAGGTAACTAAGACTGCCTCCAACAGACCTTTTTCCTTCCCAGAGACTCCCCTGGCTTTCCTTATTTCACAAACATTCTCAGGACCTTGGGCCCACCCTCCACTTTGCCTTTGGGCTACCAGGGAACACGCCTGCTAGCTTACTTGGCCTCTTCCATGATCTTCTGCTTGGTGACCTTGGGCCAGTTACCTTCTCTTGACCTAACCCCTCACAGGGCTGTTGTGAAGAAACAGTAGAACTGTGGATGTTGCCCTGAACTCCTCGGAGGAAAGGTGAAATTAAAATAAATCAGACAGAGTTAAACACTCCACTGAGCCTTTTAGAGGTCTCCTGTGAAAACTGGACCATGCCCAAGAAGAATCTAGTTGCTCAACTGGTCTAACTTAGCATATTTCCTCCATCATTTATAAAACATTCTCAACTGGCATGTGACCTTTTGTAGAAAATACCAAGGAAGGGAGATAGGTGGTACAATTATAGCTCTCCCTTTGCTATAGTTCCTTTTTCTGGGCTCATGAGCAGGTCCACGTGCACCAAAGGGATGCTTATCCAGAGCTGTACCTGCCATTGATGTGAACAGGAAAGCCTTTGTGTATATTTGGTTGGTGTATTGTGGGCCCCTCGCTGCGCTCGGGAGGGCCCGCCACCGGTCGCCGTCACGCCTCCTAGGGTGGGGCGAGCCGGAGAGCGCAGCCGAGGCGGCAGGCGGTACCGTGGCAGGAAAGGAAAGCGTTTTCTCAATGAGGAGGGTTCGCCTCAGACGCGGGGCCTGCAGGGGTTAAGTCACCACCTTTGCCCGCCTGGGTTCTGGCTCCAACTTGGGTTACTTTTCTCTCTGGCCTTCAGTAACCCGAATGTTCTGCTAGCCAGCCCAGCAAGTCCTCCTCGGCTTGCCACTCGCTCCTCTTTATTCCCTTCTGACTGCCAGGCCCTCCCACCGTCCCGGCCCCGCCCCCGTTCAAAGGAGCCGACGCTGCTGCACCCGGCCCCTCCCAGTCCTCCCCCCACTCCCCCGAGGTGCGGCAGAGCGGAGCGCGCTCGGCGGCCGCTTCCGGGTCCTGGCGCGGCGTGCGGGGATGGCGTCGGGCTCGGCCGGCTGGAGCACTGCGGGTCTGGGCCTCGGGTGCCTCCTGCGTCGCCGTCCCGGAGTCTCCGGTGCTCCCCTCCTGGGCTGCTTTCGCTCCAGCCCTCCCGGCCGGCTCTGCCCCGGCACCCGGCACGCAGGTTTGTCGGTGGCCCTGGGCGGCGGGGTCGGAACAGGCGGCGGGGCGGGTGGCTTCTCGTTGTTCCTTTCTTGGGGCGTCCGGGAGCCCACCGGGGCAGGCCCGGGGGCCACCGGGACATACCCCCCCCTTATGTCTGGTGCCGGGGGTTCCTCGTATATTCGCGAGAGGTAGTCCGCCACACGATGCTCGCGTCCCGCCCGGTGATGGATGACGAACTGAAAGGGAAGGAGAGAGAGATACCATCGGAGAATGCGCAGATTATGGTCTTTCACACGCTCCAACCAGACTAGGGGCGCATGGTCGACGACCAGGCGAAACGGGTTGTTGGCCAAGTAATATTGGAGGGCGCCTACGGCCCATTTGACCGCGAGGGCTTCCTTCTCCACCGTGGAGTAGTTCACTTCCGCGGGCTGTAACTTCCGACTCAGGAAGAGCACTGGTCTCTCGACTCCATCCTGCTCCTGCGTAAGGGCGGCTCCCAGCCCTGTGTTGGAGGCGTCCGTATGGAGGGAGAACGGGAGAGAATTCAGGGTTTTGTAGGACGGGTTCCCCGGACAGGCTGCTCTTCAGGTGGTCGAAGGCCTGTACTGCGGAAGGCGTCCATCGTATCACGTTGGGCTGCGTTTTTCTCAGACAGTCCGTCAGTGGCCCTGCTCTGGTGGCGAAATGCGGGATAAACTTGCTGTAATATCCCACCAGCCCAAGGAACCGCCGGAGTTGTCGTTTCGTTACGGGCCGCGGGTGCGTTTCGACCGAGGTCACCTTCTCAGGGAGGGGGCGAAGCTGCCCTTTGCCGACCAAGAATCCTAGGTATCGGATTTCTTGGAAGCCCAGGCGGCTTTTCCGTGGGTTGGCATGGAGTCCCGCGTCCCGTAACGCCTTCAGGACGGACCGCACATGCTCCAAGTGGGTCGGCCAGTCAGGACTACAAATAACGATGTCGTCGATATATGCTCGTGCGTACTCGGCGCATTGGGAAAGCGCCCGGTCCACTAAGCACTGGAACGTGGCCGACGCCCCTTGGAGGCCAAAGGGCATCCGTCGGAACTGGAATAAACCCTGGGGGGCGGCAAAGGCCGTTTTTTCCCGATCCTCTGGCCGTACCGGCACCTGCCAGTACCCTTTTGTTAAATCTAGGGCCGTAAGATATTTGGCTTGCCCCAACTGATCTATCAGAATGTCGGCGCGGGGCATCGGGTAAGCGTCGAATGCGGACAGCTTATTTACTTCGCAGTAATCCACGCAAAACCGGACTGTCCCGTCCGGCTTTGGCACCAGCACGATGGGGCTACGCCACGCGCTCTGTGAGGGTTCGATAACCCCCATGCGTAGCATATCCTGGACCTCTTGCCCAATGATGTCCCATTGCTTCCGGGGTACTGGGCGCCATCGTGCCCTAGCCACTTTTCCAGGCTGGGTGACAATGCGGTGGGTAGCCAGTTGGGTGTAGCCCGGGGTGTTAGCGAAAACCCCGGGAACCTGGGCGATCACCTGGCGCATCTGGGCTTGCTGTTCGGGACTGAGGTCCGCATCTAGCACTGGCGGGGCCGCCGGGCCTTCTGTGAGGGCCCACAGAACCGCGCCTTCCCGGAGCCCCGCGGGATCGTCTTCCAGGCAGACTTGATCCGCGGGCGGACGGGGGATCCACTCCTTCAAGTGGTTGACATGCAGCCTTTTCCGGTGTCTCCAATGTGGCCCACACTGGACCTCGTAGGAGAGAGGGCCTAATACCCGGGTGATAGGATAGGGCCCCTGCCAAGGATCTCCTTGCGTTCGTGCCAGGACCTGGCGGGAGACCAGGACCCGAGTTCCCTCGGGGAACGTTCTGGCCTGCGTGTGCCGGTCGTAATAACGTTTCTGGGCTTGCTGGGCTAGCTGCAGGTTAGTCCGACCTTGCGCCTGCACCCATTGTAGACGGTCCCACAGCCGTGCAACGTACTCTGCCACTTCTTCCTCGGTTCCAGCCCCCGCTGGTCGAGCCCACTGATCCTCCACTAACCCCAGGATCCCCCTGGGGTTGCGGCCGTAGAGAAGCTCGAAGGGGCTGAACCCTGTAGAGGCCTGCGGGGTCTCACGAATCGCAAACAACAGCGGGTCTAATAAAAGGTCCCATGCAGTGGGGCGTTCCCGTGACACCTTCCTCAGCATGGTTTTCAGGGTTTGATTCATCCGTTCCACCAGCCCATCGGTTTGTGGGTGCTGGATCGTGGTGAATAATTGCCGGATGTGCAATACGTCACAGACCTGGCGCATCAACCGGGCTGTGAAGGGGGAGCCGCGGTCTGTCAGGATCTCTCTGGGTAAGCCCACATGTGCGAATAGGTGCATAAGGGCCCTGGCCACCCCTGCGCTCTTTAGACTAGGGAGGGGAACCGCCTCCGGGTATCGGGTGGCATAATCCATAATTACCAGGATGTAGCGGGCTCCTCTAGGGGTTCGCGGTAGCGGCCCCACGAAATCCATGGCTATTTTATCAAACGGTTCTCCCGTCACCTTGATGGGCAATAGGGGGGCCTTTGGGGTGGCTCGAGAGGTCATCCGCTGACAGGTGGAACAGGAGCGGCAGAATTCTCGCACATCCTCGGCCACAGTGGGCCATAAGAAGTGGGCTAAGATCCGGGATATGGTGTTTTGGAACCCCTGGTGCCCCGCCCACTGATGGTCGTGAGCCCACCCCATGGCTTCCATCTGGTAACCGGCGGGGACTAGCAGCTGCTCTATGGGGCCCAACCGTCCCTTGGCCTTCCGGAACCACACGCCCCCACGCTGTTCGATGTGCGGAAGTCTACTCCCACGGCGGGAGTCTACCACGACCCCATCCCTTACCGCCACCTGGTCCCGTAGCTTAGCCAACTCTGCTGCCTGCTCCTGGGCGGCGGTGAACGCGGGGTCTCCGATCCAGCTCCCGTGCAAGTTGTCCGAGGATTGCTCGAGCGTCGAATGTACCTTCTCCCGGGTCGTCGTCAAGGGAGTCGCCAACCTCTATTGGACCCCCTTCTCCTGGGTCGGCTAGGGTAGCCCTGTTGGCCGGGGTGTTGCTGCCCGTCCCTTCTGCGGCCGCCATTTCGTGCTGACCTGATGGCCCGGCTTGTGCTGGTTCCTCTTCATGATATCTGTGTATGGCCGTCAACAGGCCTGGGGCATCACGCCCCAACAACACCTTGCAGGGTAACTGTGCCATCCGGGCCATGGGCATTTCAAACACCTGCCCCAAGTAGTGAACGGCCACCTGTACGACAGGGCAACGCTCGGAATGGCCGTGGAAGCAGACAATGGTAGCCCAGCGGACGACGGGCAACCAGTCTGGTAACAGACTCGACAAGATCATGGATATGGAGCTGCCGCTGTCCAGCAAGGTGTCCCACCGGCGTCCTCCAATCCTTACTTCAATGGTCCACGCTGGTGGCCGGGCTCCGACCTCTGCCTCCTGCAAAGCGTAATCCTCTCCCAGGTCGCACTCCATCATGGGGCATTCGTGTTTTAAATGGCCCCATTGCCCACAGGTGTAGCACGGGCCGATCTCCATTGGGGCCCTGCCGCCTGGGAGGGTTGGTTCCGTGACCGTGGCCGTGGCCCCCGCTCGTCCCTTCGTGGCGCTGGTCGGACCACCCGGGAGCCCCCGGGGAACGAACGGAGTTACCGTGGGCCGTAGGCCGCCCCTTCGGGCTGGATTGACCGGTGGGCCCACCCCGGGTTGTCTCTTGTCTCCTGGGGTCGGTAAGCCCCGGCCCACTGATCCCGGACCGCGGGTCAGTTTGGTTCCCTCCGGTTTGCTTGGCGTTTCACGTCCTTCCGCTGCTTGATAGTTCTCCCACAGCTCCTGCGCCTCCAGCTGGCGGGTGGGCCGCCAACAAGCCACCCAATGACGGGCACGGGGGGGCATCACCTGCAGGAGCTGCTCAATTACCACCAATTCCACGATTCATTTCCCGTCATCGGTTGTGGGGGCCAGCCATCGCGTAGCCGATTCCTTGAGGGCAGCTATCGTGGCGCGAGGGCGCCCTCCGGTGACGTGTGCCAGCGAGCGGAACCTCTGTCGATGGGTATCGGCGGTGATCTCGTACCTATCCAGGATTGCCGCCTTCAGCTTCTCATACGTAGTAACATCTGCCCTTTCCAATGCTTTCATAGCGGCCTGTGCCTCACCGGTCAAATAGGGGCCCAGAATGGACGCCCACTGGTCCGCTGGCCATCGGGCAGCGGTGGCAGCTCGTTCGAATGCCTCCAGATAGGCTTCTATGTCGTCTTCGGGTCCCAAACGCGGGGTTTTTACCGTGGCTGAGGCGGCCGCGCCGGTGGCCGTGGCTTGGCCCACAGCTTGTACCACCTGCTGCAGGTCACGCATCATGTGTGCCTGGGCCTGTTGCTGCTGCTGTGTGAGATCACGCAGGAGTTGCGCCTGATGTTCAGCCATCCACTGGCCTAGTTGGGCCAAATCCATGCTGGCTCCTGTGGCTGGGGCCAGGCCCGGGTGTACCTTTATCGAGTCCTGGCTGGCTTCAGAGTCTCCGGACCCGTCGGATGACCCGTCCTCATCCACAGTGACGGGGCCGGGCTGACCCTGCCGGTCGGTGGGCGGTTGCCACCCAGGTGGTGGCGGCAGGCGCGGTAGGGGGCGCTGTAGCGGGCCTAGAGTGCCCGCATTCTCCACCACGTTGTGAGCCACTCGGGAGGGCCCGCCAGCGGTCGCCGTCACGCCTCCAAGGGTGGGGCGAGCCGGAGAGCGTAGCCGAGGCGTCAGGCGGTACCGTGGCAGGAAGGGAAAGCGTTTTCTCAATGAGGAGGGTTCGCCTCAGACGCGGGGCCTTCAGGGGTGGCCACCGGGGCAGGCCCGGGGGCCACCGGGACACACAGCCAGTGGAAGGATCAGAAACACATTGGAGACAGAGGTAGATGGACAGGGAGATACAAAGACATGGCACTGGAAGGAAAAGGAAGGTGTTGGTAATAGGTGACTCCCTGCTGAGCGGTATGGAACATCATGTGTCCAGGCCTGACCCCCTGGCCCGTGAGGAGTGTTGCTTGTCAGGGGTGAAAATTAAAGGTATTACAGAGAGGATCCCTAAACTAATGAAACTTACAGAGCATTACCCATTTGTGATGGTCCATGTGGGAACTAACGACACCGTCGTGAACAACATCAAAAACATTAAGGCCGACTATAAAGATCTTGGGTCGGAACAGGCGGCGGGGCGGGTGGCTTCTCGTTGTTCCTTTCTTGGGGCGTCCGGGAGCCCACCGGGGCAGGCCCGGGGGCCACCGGGACATGTATATAATGTGTATACACACACACACACACACACATATTAATGTCCCATTATAGTCGAAAAAATTGTAGCAAACGAATAAAACTGTAGTCATGCTTCTCAAAGCACAGCACCTACTTGGATTAAAGTTAAACCATGCTCAGTACTGAAATATTATTTGATTAAATGACTGTGCAGCAATAGAATGTACAATTTGTGTGATGCAGGGTTTTCAAATTCATTTATACTTATTTAAATATTTTTACACCTTTTCCCACATCAGGTGGTTTGCATTTAAAAAAAATGACAGCAATATAAGACAGCCCCCAAACTTCAGTAATCCTAAACTATAACATCCCAATAATAAAAGCTGATAAACTGGGAGAGAGGTGTATCCAAAACCTTAACTTGTAACCCGTTTCAGAGTTCTGGGATTGTCGCTGTAAAAGGTCCTGGTACAGGCTGTCACAGTCTTTGTCATTATTTTATTTATGTATTTAATTATTTGGTTTGGATTTTTATTCCGCCCTCCCGACAAGTGGGCTCAGAGTGGATCACACCATAAGTAGATAAAAACATACATTAATAAGTATATGGAATCTGAGATTCTTAGATCTTCCTGATACTACCTATCACACTCTGCTAAAATACTTCTTTGTATTGGTGGAGAATATTATATTCCTAACTTCCTCTTCTATCCCAGCTGTAGGGCTTTTATAAGCTAACAAAATTATTGGACACTACAAGATGGTAACATTGAGGGTCACCTGCAAGAACTCATGGGGAAGGGGTCCTCCCATTTCACCTGCCTTCACTTCTTCCCTTCCTGTGCACCCTCTCATTGCTGCTTTTTCTCTTTCTCCTCTCCCGTGTTTGTGCTTTCTTGGAAGCCAGTGGCTTGGGACAGAGAACATGCAGGAAGCTGAATGAAAAAGTGTGTCCTGTGCTCTCTGTGCTTGAAACTGCCACTGCGGCAGGTCAGTTGAGGGGGCTGGACAGAACGGGAGAGCGCCTTAGACACTCCATCAGCCAGGTGGTACAGCGAGAAGCTTTGTGAATGGAATGTGGAGGGAAACAGGGAGATAAACCACCAATAGGATAGGGGCAGAGAACCCTTTTCTTTCCCAGCCCTCCCATCACCTCCACCTTGGAGATACAGTGTCTCTCCCTCTCTGTTCCTCCCCCTCTCGCTCCTGCCCCTCTCCCATAGTCTGTCTCTCTGGTCCTTTCCGCACTTGGATCTCATCCCTGATTTTATCAGAGTTCAACTCATGACGCGTGCTCCCTCTAAGCTGTGGAGTCTTGTGAGCAACAATTCTACTTTGTGAGCTACTGGCATTAAAGTCGTGAGCAAGTGATTTGGATGCTGCATAAATTAGTTTGGTCTGGAGCCGTCCTTCCTGAGCTAAGACAAAAATGTGTGAGCCGGAGGCTAAAAAACTGTGAGCTAGCTCACACTAACTCAGCTTAGAGTGAACACTGCTCGCAACACAGTATCTTGCATTTATCCCTGGTTATAACAGCATCCATTTATCCTGGGACAAGTGTGGGGCGAAACAGGGGTGACCTCAATGTACTGTGGAAACAAAAAATACCCCAAGATAATTACAGGGGTGAACTTGCGTGTAGTGTAGAATGCAAGTTCAGGGACAGGGTTGAACCGGGATTTAAGGTCTAGTGCGGAATCATCCATAAACACCCAAACAGAGAGGTACTGAAATTTCTCAGTTACCTACAAGAAGTCCAGTGGATTGTGTGCTGGATTTTGAGGGCAGGGGGAGAGCTGGCTTCAAATCCATAAAAATCCATCTTATCCATACTCTTTCCATCTCTTAACCTAACCTACTTTGCAAGGTTGCTTTCACAAAAAACAGAAGGGGCAAAGAGAACAAACTACTTCTGACACCTTGCAGAAAAGGGATTCTTTGCTTGTAAGTTTGGCTGTGCTATCAAGTTGAGGGGGGGAGCGGGATGTACCAATGACATTCCCAGCCAATGCAATGTTTTCTCAGTTCCTGTTCTATACTGTGCCCGATCCAGCTTTATTCAGCTACCACCGTACCAACATCCCCCTTCCTTCAGATGCAATGCAATTATTGCGCCTTCAGTCGACCACAGCTCAGTAGCTGTACGGTGGCATTAAGAGGGGTGATTTAACATACAGGGACTCTTTTATTCATCTAACAAGTTTATTCCTTTGTCAGGTACTGCCTCGAATCACAGGATTTTACCGAGGTGGGCACACAGGGAATTTATTGCCGTAACAGGTTTATTCTTGCAACCTTTTATTCATTTATGCAGACTCCCTTTCCCTTTGGCAACTCTGTGCATAAACCAGCCGCAGGAAGGCGACCGCAAGGCCACAGTGCCCCCTTGTGCTCAAAAGCAGCGCATGACAGCTCGAACATTAATCATAGCCGCAGGAGTGTAAAATTCAATTTTACCTCTCCATTCATTCTGAGATGAGTTGAAGGCCGGCCTTGTACATATAAACCGCACTTTACTTCATCAGAGCCCCAGTAACAAATGGTGTGTCTTCTTCAGGGAGTTTAACCATCAAAAAACAGCGCACCATTTAATTCCCCTCATGCCTAGGGTCAGAGCAGGAGATCTTGGCATCAGCAAATGCTTCAGTCCTCAGCTGCGCAGTAAACTATGTTTTAGAGATTGTTCCTCAATGTGAAATGATCAGTCCATTTATCTGCTAAAGGAGACCATCTCTTTGTTCAGCCTTCCAATATTTTTCCCCGCTGACCTGATCTGGACGATAAACCAGAGCCGTCTTAAGATATTCACTGTTCAATTTGTTACTCGAGTGCCTCCAAAGCCCAGCTGTCTCTGTCAGCATCCTGGCTTCCAATTTTCTCTCTCATTCCAACCTGCTCAGTTCTCATGCCGCAAGACCAAGAAGGTTGGAGCCAACCCCACGGGTGGTAAGATGACAAGGCTGGCAATGCTGCAAGGGCTGAGATCAGCTCAACGAAAACATATGAACCTGAGAAACACATGCTGGCACCCGACACTGTGAAGGCTACTCTTTGGAGTTGTTCCAACAGTAATCCATCCAGAAAACATGCACTTCATGATTGCAGAAACTGGTTGTAAGAGAACATAAGAGAAGCCAATGTTGGATCAGGCCAATGGCCCATCCAGTCTAACACTCTGTCACACAGTGGTCAAAAATACCAGGTGCCATCAGGAAGTCCAGCAGTGAGGCCAGAACATTAGAAGCCCTCCCACTGTTGCCCCCCCCCCAAGGACCAAGAATACAGAGCATCACTTGCCCCAGACTGAGAGTTCCTATCTATACCTTGTGGCTAATAGCCACTGATGGACCTCTGGTCAAATTTTGGAGACTCCAAAGTGAAGGAAGGAGAGCAGGAACATTTTTCAAAAAGCAAAGTTACGTGCTTTGTGACACATTCAGATCTGAAACTGGAGGCTCCCATCAGCTAAACTGAAAGAAAGAGGTTGAGCAGAAGTGGTCGCTATGGTAAGAAAACTTGACAAAAGGTCACTGGTGCCTAGTTGGAAGTTCACATGGGGCTATAAGGGTCAGTACTGCTTACTCTGATAAGCAGCAGCTCTCCAATTAAACATCCTTCATACTACCTACTAAATTATCCTTTTAACTAGAGTTGTTGGGAACTGAGCCTGGGATCTTCTGCAGTCAAAGCACATACTCTACCAATGAGCCATGGCCCCCTCTCCATTCTTACTTTGCTGGGGAAATTCATGACTGAGCTGTACTATGGATGTGCATTCAAATATATCCGATCCAAAATTATTTCTGGAAAACACTTTATTTATATTTTGGAGGTATATTCTGGTTCCAGATACAAATTAGAGAATCTCACTCAATCCAGTATTCTGATTCTGAATATTCCCAGAAATATTGAGGAATATTGGGGGGCAGTGTTTTAAACCACCAAACTTTGCATTGTTTTTGTTTTGATTTTTTTTTTTTTTTTTGCAGGTTTCCCAGGCAATGGAGGGGGGAAGGCAGCTCTCATAGGCAAATTGTTTCTCAGGGGAATTTGCTAGGTTGCCTCTGCTGGGACTCTCTTATTTGACATTTTGTTGGACTTCTGCTGTCACATTTGCCCTGTGTTCTCTTTGGCTTTTATGGTTTGACATTGGTTCTGTTGGGCTGGATTCCCTTCCTTGCATCAATTGGTTTGACTTGGATTCTCCAGCTGGACATTGGAGGTGTTGTGTCCATGGTTCTGCGGGAATTCTGTGGTTTGATGTTGGTTGTGTTGGGCTTGTTGGTTCTGGTTCCATTGGGAGGCTTTAGGCCAGTGGTTCCTTGTGTGTTTGGCTATTCTTTACCTTGAAGAAAGCATGGAATCCCCCCCCCCCGCCCAGGAAACAATTGAGGATGGCTGGGGGCAGTTTTTTCAGGGGCCCATAGAATTGGACCTCTTTGTCCAATTCACTTGAAACTTAGGGATTTTTTAGTGGATGGGCACCACCAGCTCTGCTGTAATTTGATGTCATTTGGTAATAAAAAAACTGCTTCTCCACACACACCCTGGAAATATTCCCCATAGAGAATAATGACAACATAAGAGAAGCCATATTGGATCAGGCCAATGGCCCATCCAGTCCAACACTCTGTGTCACACAGTGGCCAAAACCCAGGTGTCATCAGGAGGTCCACCAGTCTGGCCAGACCTCCAGAAGACCTCCTGCTGTGGCCCCCAAGCACCAAGAATACAGAGCATCACTGCCCCAGACATAATGTTCCATCTATACCTTGCATCTAATAGCTACTGATGGGCCTCTGCTCCGTATGTTTATGTAATCCCCTCTTGAAGCTGTCTATGCATGTAGCCAATGGACCCAAATGATTTTGGAATCCTGGAAAAAATTGAATGTGAATACTGAACAGTATTGCATACCCAAGTAATACAGAATACCAATAATTATGCCCTCCATGAAATCCAGATCTGAAAAGTACCATTTTCCCCCTGGTGTACATCCCTAGGCTTTACTGCTTTTGACTGCATGACTATACTTCTTCCATACAAATTTCTCTGACTCCATAAAGCAAGGTGCTAGGAGAAGGTTCTAAAGGCTATCCACTGCGTTCCCAAATGACTAGGGTTATAACATGGAGGTAAGAGAACTAAGGAGAAAACAGAATGTGGAGGCAACAGAACTCCACAGCAGGCCATGCTAAGAAATGGGGGATTTAACTGATAGCCCACCAACCTCCATTCCCTTTCCAAAGAGGCTCTCTGGAAAAACTACATAATGACCAATGATGTTAGACCCAGCTCTGCATAAACCCTTAATATCTGATGAACACAATACCGGGCATTTTAAAAAGTTGGTTCCACGACATTTGATCAAGTCTAGCTAGGGTCAATGGAAGTTCCAAGTGTGTAATCCGAGGAAGGGATTTAGGACATGCCATGGGATAGATATAACCATCCCTAAAGTAGCACTCCATTTGGAGTTTTATCATTTGTCTCATTATGCATATTCTTGACCCACCAAGTGAGTTGTTTGGTCAACTCACTTAGCTATGTAGATAGGTTATAGGGTCGTTGCAGGCCATTACCAGGAGGCCTGTGGGAGAAAATTAGCATACATCTCCATTTACATAACTGCTATTAAACCAATAACCAATCTCTCTCTCTCTCTCTCTCTTTTAACCAGACTCTTTGAAAAGTGCCACTTCAAGGAAAGACATCTGGACCTGCCCCAAGAAATAATTGCTCAGCCACAGTTCTATAAACTAATTATCTGAAAATACCTTAGCTGCATGCCTGCCAACATTGGACAGATTAAGAAAATAAACACTTATTAGTTTTTCTTATCATGTAGGGTAGCTACAATGGTCACTGCTAGATCCAGGACATTTTCAGTGCTTGCTCCTGTTCCATGGAATATCCCTTCTGAAATTGTGCAAAGTGGGATTATTCAGGAGGGCTTTTGACACTACCCCCAAATTTTAAAATCGCAAATATTTGATTGTTTTTTGTGAGTTAAAATTGTATATTATTTTCATCATCACTGTAAGCTGTCTTGAATCCACTTTCAGAGAAAGGCAGGTTAAAAACACTGTAACCAAACAATGCCCTAATTTAAAAAGCATCCCAAAGCCTCCTTAAGATGCATATCACAATTCCCTTTTACAGCTTCTCTTTACTTCCCAGAGGCCTGTCCTTGCACTACTATTTCAAAGCCAGGGGCATTGCTGCACCTCATTTGTGGGGTTCATTCCATAGCTTCAAGGCCATCACTAAGACAGCTGTGTTCCTCCTGTTTGCTGTAGTGATCTCCTTGAATGTGGATATTCAGACAGGCCCTTCTCCTGGCTGGTCACCTGCCTGTAGCTGACCACATCTGATGTGCACATGTGTATTCCACTATGTGTACCCTTGATGCAATCAAAGCTAGGACTTCACAGGCACAATGGGAATTTAATGCAGTCACTAAATGCAACAGTATACGTGGGTTGGTCGCAGTTACCCTGTGTTGAATTTTCAGAAATCTTGCTGGGCCAGAGCCCCACCTGGCCCTGCCCACTTTCTAAAAACACTTGGTGGGTGCCAGGAAAGGCATCAGCAGGCTCATGGGTGCCATGTTGGGGACCCCTGATCCAGAGTATCGTCTACTCTGATTTGGCAGCAGCTCTCTGGGACTCTCAGGAAGGCATCCTTCATGTCACCTACTGTCTGATCCTTTGAACTGAAGACTGAACAAGGGACTTCTGCAAGCAAAACAGATATGCTATCCCTGAGCCACTGCTCGTCGTCTGAGTTAATAGTTTTAAACCATAGTTTATCAGCAGTTTGGACTCAGAGAAGCCCCCACCATTTTTAGGCACATGTAGGCTAGCAAGTTCTAAAGCACCAAGCTATTGTTTTATACTTGCGAAACCAGAGTTAAAAGCTGGCTTTGACATTTATTTTAAATCACAATGTTACCAGAACTGCATACATAAAAGAATCAATCCCTTTCTGGCACGGCAAGTTATAACCAGCTCTTTTCCCATCAGCAATTCTTTCTGTGCTTCACAAATGGTTCAATGATCAATAAGTGCTATTTCTAAGAAACAGACCATATTCCTAGAGTCTAGATTTTTTTTTTTTTTAAAAAAAAGACTCTTCCACCCACCCCCCATCCCATGGCCCCACTCTTCCCAGGTGCCAACCTTACCTCCTCCTGGAAGTCGTAGAGAACTCCACACACTATTCAGACCAAATGATTAACAGTACCTCTCAGCTCCACTGCTTTATAACACTCCAGCCAATTCAGATCTGCTGTGATAGTGTTCTGCAGATCACACAACCTCAATCTATGGTCACTTCACAGCATCAGGAAAGAAGCTCATGCCCACATCTTGATTCTCACTCTGGCCAACAGCCATCTTCTGAAACAACCAGTGGTTTCTAGGCTTCATGATATGGAAGTGCTGACACATTTCTAATTAAGTCTTTGAGAGTCAGAGCCACTTCTGGCACAAGTTTCATAATCCTTTTTGCTTACTCTCTTTAATAAAGGCTTCCCAAGCTTGGTCCAAAATGTCTTTTAATCCCCATTTATAGCAATTTTTAAAGGCTGCTGTGATGGTAGGGTTGCCAGCTCCCAGGTCCAAGCGGGGGATCCCCCACTTTTTAGGGGCTTCTCCCTGCTGCAGACCAGCTGGCTGGTGGGGGAACCCCACTCCTAAACTGGGATGTTGCACAGGGGCACTCTGGTGTTTGGGCAAACTCTATGGTTTGAGGGCAAATTTACATAGAGTTTCACCCAGAAACCAGAGCATTGCCCCTGGCAGCACTGACACGATGATGTCACTTCTGGGTGATGTCATCACATCATGCAACATCCCCGCCCACCCCCCAAATCCCCCCACCAGATTAACGAGAAGACCTGGCAACCCTATGTGATGGACTTCTAGAGGGAGAACAAAATTCCCTACCCAGCCAAACAAGGTGTTAGCTCTGAAGAGTGCAGAGATCCCTGGTGTGGTGCGGTTAGAAACTGCCTTTAGAGACCTTATGTTAAAAACTCAAGACGAGTACTGGTGTTTCAAGAGAAAGGGTTTGGGTGCTGGCAAGAGTGTACCAGCCTTCTGGAAACTAAAAGAGTCAGATAATTTTTGTTGTTCAGTCGCACAGTCGAGTCTGACTCTTCGCGACCCCATGGACCAGCTCCCGCCAGGCCTTCCGGTCTTCCGCCATCCTCTGAAGTTTGCTCAACTATGTTCGTTGCATCTATGACACTGTCTAACCATCTCATCCTTTGCCGTCCCCATCTTCTGTGACCTTCAGTCTTTCCCAGCATCAGGGTCTTCTCCAGTGAGTGCTCCCTTCTCATTTGGTGGCCAAAGTATTTGAGCTTCAGTTTCATTATCTGGCCTTAAGGTCCTCTTCACTTTCTGTCAGAGTCAGAGAATACTTGAAGTAATTGTACTGAAGCGTTTTCAGAAAACATTAGAACAAAAGCCTCTCAACATAAAGATTTAAGTCACTGTGAATAGCTTAAGTAACTTTCATCAGCCTGAAACATAAGAACATGTGCATGTATTGTGCATGTATAATTTTACCTCAGAAAATTTACCCTATTTCACCTGACCTTTGGTCTCTATCTTGAATAAAATATTTTGTTAATTTAAAATATAAAAACTTCTCAAGTGCCATTTAAGTCATATAAGTTAAAGGGGACTCCCAATCCTTCCCTCAGGCTCCTGGGCTGAGCAAACAGCCAAAATATTATACTATGACAGGGTGGGACAGCCAGGATTCTTCAGGAAAGAAGAAAACAGACAACTAGGGCATCTCAGTCACAAAAGGGAAAGAAAAATGGAGGGAAAATTGTGCCTCTGAGTGACGGAAGAGGGGGGGCGTCATAGCTGTATTAGTGGGCAGCCCTCTGAACAAAGACTTTCATACAGAGTGAAACCTGGTAATACAGTGTGGGGAAAAACAGAATGGAGTTACAGTTAGGCTCCAGATACTCTACTGGGTATATGTCTCATTTCCCATGACATTAAAAACCCTTCACATAAATGTTCATAAGAGATGCACAGTTTTCTCCACAACACACCTTCCCATGTCAAAGATTAGTAGAATTACAAAGACTTTACAGCATGCTGGCAATGCCCCAAATCAGAAAACGTGCACATGGACTAAGGACTTGGCACCCAAGACTTCTCTCCTGGAATGCAAGGCAAAGTAAGCAGTGGAGGGGGGGGGGGGCAATACTATTTAATTTGTTCATAAATGATCTGGAAGTGGATGTGAACAGGCACACCCTATCCTTCATACATTCAAGGCATTCTGGGAAACTGGTCATTCTTGGGATGTACACAGTTCAGTACATTGTCTTGCTCTGGAGCAAAACTGCCTTTTTAAATGATAATTTGAGCCAATGTAGTAGAAAGGAATAGAACATGGTATCAAACTTGGCATATACCCAAGGGCCACACATATAAGCAAACTGCAAGTTTTGACAGAGGTCAGTGGCTAACTTCTAAAAAAAATCCCTCATCTTGCCATACAATCCCAGCATGGCACCTTTCTCAGTTTTGTTGAAAAGGTGATTGTGACAACCCCACTTACTCATGCTATCCCCCTCCCCTGTTATTTAACTTGTTTCTCATACATGGCAGGACCTCTTATCCCATTGACAAAAAAGCCTGTAATGAGGATATGATGCTCCATCCACTTCCCGCCATCAGAGGTGAGATTTTCCCTGCATTTTGCTTTCCCTTTATGACTGAGATGCCCTCTTTCCTGAAGAACTCTGGCTTTCCCACCCTTTCACATTACGAAATTTTGGCAGTTAGCTCAGCCCAGGAACCTGAGGAAAGGATCAAGAGCAGTGTTCCCTTTAAGCTGAGTTAGTGTGAGCTAGCTCACAGTTTTTTAGCCTCTGGCTCACACATTTTTGGCTTCGCTCAGGAAGGATGGCTTCAGAGCAAACTAATTTATACAGTAGACAAATCGCTTGCTCACAACTTTAATGCCAGTAGCTCACAAAGTAGAATTTTTGCTCGCAAGATTCCACAGCTTAGAGGGAGCATTGATCAAGAGCCCCCTTTTGCGTAAACTTAAATGGCACTTGAGGTGTTTCGAAATTCCAAAGTAACAAAATATTTTATTCAATATAGAAGGGAAAGGTCAGATGAAATCAGGGGTAAAATTTCTGAAGTAACTCAATATAGAGTTCTGAAGTAAATCAGTATATGCACAGACTTTAGTTCATGTGTGTCAGGCTATTGAGAGTTTCATAAGCTTTTTCCAGTGAATTAGGATCTTTAAGATAAGAGGCTTTTGTTCCGGTGTTTCCCAAACATTCCAGTACAGTTTCATTGAGCATTCACTGACTCTTTTGGTTTCCAGAAGGCTGGGACACTCTGTCCAGTACCCAAACCCCTTCTCTAAACACACCAGTATTCTGAGTTTTATCTGACTCTTAAGATTACACAAGGAAGTCTCTAACCACACCAGGCCAGGGATCTCTCCACTCTTATGAGCTATCGCCCTGTTTCAACTGGGTGGGAATTTTCTTGTCTCTCTAGAAGACCTATTCCCTTTTCTGGCCTGAATGAGAGTCTTCTTCTAACTACCCATTTCTCCAGCCAACCTCCCTCAGTTCTCCATCTGTGTTAAACTGCTCTCAGTCAGGTCTGAATTCAGAAAAATAGTGTTGCACTTACCTGTGTTGTTCATCTGTGTAGGCACACATGCGGTAGTGCACAAGCACATAGGCCAGCCATTTAGATTTCTAGTTAGCTTACTAACAGAGTAGGAGAAGCCTTTCCGAACTGGAGATATTGGAGACATTTCCCCACCTAACCGTCATGTGCTCCAGGGAGGAGCTCTGCACACTCCCTCAGTTCTCCTGAGCCCCTACTATGAGCCAAAATAAAATCTTTTTTTTTTTTTGCAAGAGAGGAATAGCTCACAGTGGGGTAAGATGGAGGGATGTGTGCCTGTACAGAGACAACTAGATGAACAACAGTTACAGGTCAGCACAATACTGTTTTCATCACTGTTGTTCTGTCCAGTCCCACATGGGAGACTAGCAAGCCGGGTTACCAGGTGGTGGGATGAGCTGTGCCCACTGATGTCTCCTTTCTTGCATTAACATCCACAGAGTAGTGTTTAACAAATGTGTCTGCAGATAACCAGGTTGCTGCCCTGCAAATCAGTTAATGGGATGCCTCTTTGGAAGGCTGCAGATGTTGCTTGGGCCTTCGTGCTGTTCCTTGTTCACTCCATTTAAATCAAGCCTTCTTGGCTTTTATGGTTTCCTTGACTTTACTGATTATCCACACTGGCATCCTCTTAGGCTTGGTATAGTATATATGCCATCTGAGGAAAGAAATGTCTATAGATAATTTATTCCTGAGTTACCTTCCAAGGAAACTTATTAGCACCAATGACAGCTATACATCATATAGTAAGTAATGTTAATAATCAACTTTTGTTAGTAGGCAGAAACTCCCAAAATTTCTTGATTCCACAGCTTTATTTTTCTCTGAAGTGTGTTACCATAGGACAAAGCGACATGAACGTTTATACATCTTTGTATCCAGGTCTCCATAAGCTCTAAAGGGTAAAACAGTTCTAGTTGTAAGTCAAATACCCATTGTGGAGCATCAACAGTATTCTGGACACCACACAGTTCACAAAAATACAGACAACCCCATCGCTCACATACTGACAGAGAGAAAGATACACAGAAAACTAGTCACGTCAGAAGTCCAGAGATGGGAATGAATATTTCGTTATGCTGCTGATATATACAATACAAAGTTATTGCGCAGACCACACACTGACAGAATAAGCTTCTTTGCAGATCTGTGGGAAGCAGAATGGGAAAGAAGATCTGAAAGAGAGACTCATAATGCACATCCGGGGCAAGGAAGACCCTGGTCTGTGTAAAAATTGCCATCATTTACATACATTAAAAAATGAAAAGGGACAAGGGATTCAACAAAAGTGGTGATCTTAAAAAAACACATATTCAAATAACATCATTCTAAAATAACATCTGAAAATAAAGATACAGTTATCCAAAATTATGTTGGTGATACAAGAAGGAGAAGAGCTTTCACAGAAAGACAACCAGTGCACTGTTCGATTAGTGCATATGACGCAGACCACTCTTCACCTTTTGAGGGATGCAGTCTAAATAGCTGCAAAGAGCAGAACATTGTTTAATGTGTACAGAGGTGGGTGGATTTTGTGCGTATATTTCACAGATTCATGGAAGCCCAACTCTGGCATTAGCCAAACCTGGCTATAAGTAGCACAGACAGATGGATTTCACTAGATGAAATCTCATCCCCCCCCCCTTAAAAATGGGGCTAATTTATTTGCAGAGAACTGAATCTGCTTGCACCTATTCTATGCGGCCATATCACTATCTAAATGGAGGGCAAGAGAAACTCCCACGTTTTGAGCCGCCCATCATCTGGTGGCACTCAAGGAACGGGGCCTCCAAGCACAGGAACACCATCCTATTTCACTGAGCACCATTCCTTCCTATACTGACATGGCATGAGCAGAGTAAGGAACACCCTCTTGTCTGGTCAAACAAGAGAAGACCATTTACTGAAGGCCCGATTGGCCTCAGGTCTAGAGTTGTTCACTGCCCTACTTCCGAATGGAGGGCATCACTTGAACATCCTGCATCCAAATCTGGAGAAAAGAGAATTCTCCCTTGAACTGGTCCTCCTTCCGTTATCTAAAGGAAGTATCCTCTCTCTTTATTGCTGTGTAGTCACCCCCATTTGACTGTCAAATGACTGATAGTAATCATGAATACTTTTGCAAGGCCATCCCAGACCTAGCACAGAAACTTTTGAAGAAACATGACTCCAAATAGCTTTAAAACTCGACATGTATGGATATTTCTCTGCAAGACTGGTCCCAAGTCCCTTAGTTCTTATTCTGAAACAAAAGGCAAGGAACTAGGGATTTGCATAAATCTTGGTTGTGAACGCAAGAGATATCCTGCCCTATTAACCCCTTCCTAAAATAGCTTGAACTACATGGGGAGTTCAGTGTAAGTAAACATTCGGGTGTGTTTGGAAATTACAGATGCTGTCTAAAAAGCAAAGCCAAAGAAAAGGTGCAGAGGAGCAAGACAAGGAAAGTCGGTAATAGATGAGAATTCTATTGCTTCAGAGCAACGACGATAAAAAGTGAAATAAAATCACAGCAGTTAGGCACAATCACAGTTTCAAGGTTTTCGTTGCAACCCATTAAAGGTATTTCAAGGCTTTGCTTGTGGTCCCAAACCTGTCTCCAGTTTGCGGGCAGGCGAAGGATAGCCAGCAGCTTTCACAGTGGTCTAAAAGGATCCTGAGCTCCACTTCCCCAGCCCAAAGGGCTCAGTGTGGTTACCCAAGCAACTGCAAGATTTCCTATCATTTTGTATGTCTCCTTTTGTACTGCTAATTTTTCTACCTAGTTTTAAAAGGAGCCAAGGTGACCCGTGGTAAACAGGAATGGTTACAATTAAGACTGAGGGATAAAATGTCCACAATGCAAGCTCTACGTTAAGTGTTACAATGTATTTGGTCATGCATAAATCCCTACAGGATCCTGGCAGGCAGGCATTTTGACATGTATATCTGATGTGGGGTCAGGTTGCTAATTAACTAATCGTGTGATGGGTCTGTAGCACAGTGTCAATTCGGCAGCAGGTTCAGCATCACGCAGCGCGAAGCTCAACAGCCGTGGAGAGTCAGTGGTCATCGACTTTAGTTCTTTTGGCTTTCAGAGAAAGATGCTGCAAAGAAAGAAACAGACAGTCCACGGTGTCAGTTTCTTGCAAATGTTCCTGTACAATAATTTCTTCCATTCCTTACTCAATCAGTTTCCATGTTAGTAATAGTCTATCTTGATATTAAAGTCATGCACCAGGTAATATATTTCATGTTGAAATATTCCAGAAAGCACATTGAGCCCACAAGCATTTGCCAATACAGAATCAGCGCTATTTATAAAGCCATAAACAATTTTGTTGCCTGATACTTATAAACATAAAGATGCTATTTAAAAAAAAAATAAAACAGCACAGTAGTTGAGTTTTGTAATGACTTCTTTTTAAAGGCACTTTTACAGTATTGGCGTCGTCCATTATTAATGCTGCCAAAGATAATGTCTTTATTCATTACAAGGAGAACAGGTTAACAAATGTTTAACACACCTATTTGCTAGCCTAGCATTATAGGTACTCATACAGTTTTTCAAAGAAGACTGTTTCTGCATTCCAAACTCAAGTGCTTATATATGTCTGAGCTTAAACTATTTCCGAGGCTGACAGCTCATTCTGTTGCTATAATTTACATCACAGCATCTGTTTGATTAGGTGCACTTTTTGTGTCATCTGAATATGGCTGGTGTAGTCAAAAGATTTTACTGGCAGAGAAAGGAGAGGAGATTTTTGGAACACACAAGGCTTTCCTCAGCTCATTTCTCCCTTCTTTTCCTCGGGCCCCATGGTCACTGACCAAATTCACTATCCCTTCACAATTCTACTGGATTGTTGTTCTTGTTGCCGTCAAGTCACAACTGACTTACAATGACCCCATAGGGTTTTCAAGGCAAGAGACATTCAGAGGTGGCTTGCCATTGCCTGCCTCTATGTCACAACCCTGGTATTCCTTGGAGGTCTCCCATCCAAATACTAGCCACAGCCGACCCTACTTAGCTTCTGAGATCTGATGAAATAGGGCTACCCTGGGCTATCCAGGTAAGGGCTTTCTACTGAATTGTACTGGGCTTGTATCAGCCAGTTTGATGCTAGTGGTTTCTGTTCTTAAAAGCTCACCTGGGGGAATTGTTAACACTGATCTGTTCTCATTCTTATGCAGATTCTTTTGCCTGTTGTTTACAGTGTAATCCGATCCAGAGTTACATCCTTATAAATCCCTGGGAGTCCATAAGCTTAGAAGGGTGTAATTCTGTTTAGGATCACACTCCTAGTTTGCAAATCTTCTCCCCCTCTCTTGTTTTAGTTTTATGTAGTTCTGTCCACTGTTTAATTCCTGCTAGATACTCATGGGTTAGTGTCTTTGTTTCTTTTTTTCTTCCACTTCATTCTCATTTGCTGTAGGACATTTCTCAAGCTCCTGGACAGCCTCTCCTGGAAAGCTGGCTGGCACACAAAAATTCTCTCTTTCCTGGCCTACCTAGTGGTATACTACTTACAGTGGTATAAGTATACACTTCCCTGATTGTCTCTTTAAAAGCCCTGGCTCTTGCTGTATTGTAATCTGAATGATTCTTGGGGTAAGTACTTACACACATCTTTTTACTCACTCAGGCTCTTTTGCAGCAGCAAATACAGCATAATGGTTACAGTGTCATACTAGGAACAGGGAGACTCCATGTTCAAAACCCCATTTTGCCATGACGCTTACTGGATAATCTTGGTCAAGCCATGCTCTGTTAGCCTAATATACCACACTAAGAATTTGCAAGCCTAAAAATAAAAAAAGAACCATGCATGCTGTCCTGAGCTTCTTGGAGCACAAAAAAAATGTGATAGTAATTCCATCTCCTTTCATGCCTGCTGAAAAGACACAACTTTGCTGGATGAAGTGATGGTCACTAGTTCAGTTGATTTAAGAAGGGAATTATACAAATTCATGAAGGATAAGTCTATCAATGACTATTGGCCACAACCACTAAATTGAATCTTCACACCCCCAGAGGCTAGGCTTCATGGGACAGAGACCTGTTTTAGCTTACACAACACTGTAAAGCACCATGGATGCTAATTGGTCAATAATCTTTCCTATATAATAATCCTATTTTCAAGTGGCAACATTCCATGCCCTCCCTCGGCCATTGGCCCATAAGCCGCCACCTAAGAGTACTCGTGTGCCATTGGCTGGGTGCTGGGTCTGCTCCTCTTCGCCGCCCACTCCCCCTTCAGCCACTGTGCCCTGTCAGAATTACTGGCAAACGGCTTTCTCTCTTGACAAAGACGCTTCTCCTGCTTGCGTCCTGTGTGGGACTAACTCTTCCCTCAGTGGCTGTTGGTAGGTGTAACAAAATGGCAGTTACCTGTGTTTGTAAGATGGCTGCCGTCTGTGGTTGGTTGTTTAAAATGTTCCCCCATAAGGTTTAATTGAGCTGTAGTTCCAGAGAGGGGCCTGCGGGGGTAACACTCACTGGGTTGAATGGGGGTTCCTCATCTGCTGGCCTACAGTTTCCAGCTGCCCCAACGCCAAAAAGTACAGGAAAAGAGGGACTGTCCCAAGGGGCAGAGCAGTATCAATATAGACTCCAGCCCATCCAGCTGAGTTGTAAACTGGAGCCCGTTTTACCACAGTAGGCAACCAAGAAATACAACTGATCTCCAGGAGGGAGGGCAGAAGTCAGCTGCAGTCAGAGGGGAAGATAATGGTAGGTTGACGGTTAGCTGGGAAGGGGATGGGGTTGCCAACTCCAGGTTGGAAAACTGCTGAGGATTTCAGGGGTGGAGCCTGGAAAGGGTGAGGTTTGAGGAGGTCACCACAGCAAATTGATGCTGAGTGCCCAAGGCCTTGGCACTCTCCCAGAGCCTCTTTCTACAGCTTGTTGTATTTATTTCCACAACGGGCCTTATTCCTAGTAATAATAATAATGAGAGAAGGAAAAAAGAGATTTAAAAAGATCCTTAAATGTGAGGACTAAAAGCTTGAAGAAGATGAGGAAAGTTATCAGGGAGAGACTCACTGAAAATGGATGCAAAGAATTCAGCCAGAACTCTGCATTCTCCCATACTTTCTTTAACAATGTCTTCAATCCTCCCTGGCTGACTTCCCACTCCTGATATAGTTAAAGAGCAAGATTCAAGTCCAGTAGCAGAAGGGAGCTTTGACTCTCAAAATGTGATACCCTGGGAATCTCAATGGCCTTTAAAGTGCTCCTGGACTTGAATCTTACTCTCCACTATAGACCAACACAGCTACCCACCTGATATACATAAAGAGATTCTTAGCATTTATCTTAATGTTTTTAGCATATCTGCCTGGTTGTCAACTTGTTTTGCCAAAACCTGTGTTGCTTCTCCTTCACCTCATTTGGGCAAGACCTGGACTTTTAAAAGGAAGGCTTTTTGCATTGTATGTCTTCCTTGATTTCACTTCTTAACCACTCCAGCATCGTCTTAGATTTGGTGGCTCCTAACCCACAGTATACACTATTGGAGCTTCCATTATTGCTTATTTAAATCCTTTCCAAGAATCTTGAAATGATTTGACCCTCTCTAACCACCTTTGGACCAACTGTATCATTTGCGGTTCCAGGTCGTATTCGGGATGGAGAGGCTTGGTCAGTCTTATACTGCCCCATTTGAATTGACCACTCACACACCATTTCTTTGAAAGTTATGTGGATAAAATTGGCCACAACTTTATTGATTACAGCTGTTATAGGCACTGGCTCAGCATAGGTCCACCGGATCCGACCCGTCGGCTGACCCTTCCGCCAGCCGAGGTATCCGTTACCCAGCCAGCCAGCATGGGTAGAGACCGCGGGATGGCAGGTTGCCGGGGTTCACCTGGACACCTGCCCCTGTGAGAACTCCCCTGCCACCTGGTGGTGAGGGCAATTGCTGCTAGTCCTTGCACTGCTTGCTCCCTTCAGCCCTCACGCCAAGACCCTTACAGGGGTTCCCACCTCCGGAAAATGGCACGCAGGCCAATTTCTGCCAAACGGATCTGGCCCCATGCTGTCACCACCACAAGAGCTGGACAAACCCCTTGGTCCTGCTCCCGCCAACGCCTCTACAGCTGTAGCCAAGAGAGGAGAGAATAACGTACCCCATGTAGCCATATGTCCATACCCCAAACTGACAGGTGCGCTCCATCTGCCCGGAACAAGGCCTCCATCCTGTGGGAGATGTCTGGGTGGCGGATCCAAACACCGCCTGTGGACTCAACCGCCCTGCCCAGTCTGCCAGACACCTTTCTCCTTGCCACGTCCACCTTTCTAGGATGAGCCGCTCTTCGCCATGACCTCCGTTCCAGCCAATCCGACCAAAAGAAGACTGTGTTGGGCAAGACGGCCAGGTCAGCCAGCACCTGGCAGTCCAGACACGCACTGGGTTGTTCCGTCAAATCGTTCTCCCCCAGTTGCACCACCAACGCACCAGGGAGTCGATGTCAGGCCCCAACACGGCCCAACCAAGGAAGTAACGATCTCCACCGCATACCCCGCTGGGCCATCCAAGTGATGTGTATGGCTGTCTCCAGCCCCAAGTCCTTGTGGGGGGGGGGGAATGGCAAGTGGCCTGAGTCATTTATACCAGGCTTCTTCTTCAGACCACCCCACTGCCCGGCCATTGGCCCGGGGAGGGAGGGGAGGTGCCTACCTTCCTGCCACTCGCCCGGCCCCACTCCTTCCCGACTCAGCGACTGGGCAGCCTCTTCCTCCCCCGCCCGGCCCCACAAATGGCGAGCCTCGCCTACCCAGGCCCTTTCTGCTTCTGTGGTTTCCTTGATTTCTGTTAGGAAAACGTCTGTTCATCAATCCAAGCTCTGCTTACTGTAGATAATGGGTTGGATCCAGTACAAAATGTCTGCCTGCACTAGAGCTCTTGGCACAAGCAGAAATGCAAGAAAAAGACTGCAGTAGTTGCTTGCAGTGTCAATCACTATACCCCCACATGTTTACACATGTGCAAGACCATATGCAACTGATTTCTGAGCACTGAAATGCACACGGAGAAAAGCACCAGGTGTTGCTAAGTTTATGTTTCAATTTGCACATCGCTGGATACAAGCCATAGCATAAAGTTGTCCTTAAGAGTCCCTTTGACATTTCTGGGAATACATAAAAAACAGCTGTGCAAGTAATCCACACTTCTCCTTTTTTGTGCTTCTGAACCTCGATACATTTTGGATCCAGTATACTAAGGGAAGCCTCCAACCAGCCATTATTCTCCTGGCTCTCAGAACTGATAAAGACAATCTGGTTCCCAGGGCTATCATTCAGAGACCTATGACCAAGTGGTAGATGCAGCAAGGCATTTTCGGTTGTGGTTCCTATGCTGCACAATAGCTTCCCCAAAAGAGAATTAGTTTCTACCACTCACCAAGTTTTGGCAGACAGCTTATTTCTGAAATACTTCTGAAGTATCATTTTACTTTTGCTGGGTTTTTTAAAGTGTGGTTTCAGTTTTCATTTTATATTATGTAGTATGTCAACTTCATATTAGGTTTTTTAAAACTGCCCACGGAAATTTGCAAAAGTACAACAGATAAATAGTCAAATCTGGAAGGGATCAATGTTCCCTCTAAGCTGTGGAGTCTTGTGAGCAAAAATTCTACTTTGTGAGCTACTGGCATTCAGGCTGTGAGCGAGCGATTTGGCTACTGCATGAGTTAGTTTGCTCTGGAGTTGTCCTTCCTGAGCTGGGACAAAAATGTGTGAGCCGGAGGCTAAAAAACTGTGAGCTAGCTCACACTAACTCAGCTTAGAGGGAACACTGGAAGGGATTGTACTTTTTCAATAACAAGCCAATAAATTTACCTAGAACTAGGGACAAAAGTGACAAGAGAATAATTTACCATCATTTCCAAACATCATCATCTTTGACTTAATTTTACTTAGGCTTCTGACCAATGGAAATGATGGAGGAAGGAATGTGCTACACTACTCACTGATAAGACTCTGCCAGAATTTCCAGCCACATGAGGAAGGAAGTTATTCAGGACAACAAGCTATCAATTATGAGCACTCTATAATAGTCATCTCCTTATGAAGTATGATAATTGTAAGTACCGGTAATTATCAGGGCTACTGCAAGTTACTTTTGATCATTAACTCAGCAGTTGTTCAGATAATTCACTGAATACCAGTGTGTAGTTTGAGACACCTCTTCTTACAGGCACACAACAAACTAGAATGACACAATGATTGTGTGCTATCTGTTCACCTAGTCATACAAAAAATTAGATGTGAGAAGATTTACTGTAAATGTAACGTTGGCTCATTTCCTTATCATGACATTCCTGAGACACTTGTCTTGAGTGATCAAAAAAACCTCCAAAATTTTATATCCTGAAGCACCAGCTTTCTGGAACTCACTGCATTTTACAAAGTTGCTTCCCAGCTCCATTCAAGATGTTGGTTAACATTTTCAAAGCCCTTAATTACCTGCATAACACAGGGGAGTGTCTACCTTGTATATTCTTGCCCATTCATTAAGGTCACCTGAAGAGACCTTGCTCTGCATGCTCTCTATTAGTATGCTAAGGAATGAAAGAGCTGAAACTGAGGCCTTGTTTGTGGTGCTGCCCACTTTATGGAAGCTTTCATGCAGGGGATTTAGTTGACACATTCAGGCTATAGTTTCCAATATACCTTAAATATGTTTCTGTTTTTCAAGGTATTTTCTTCCTTAGTAGAAGGTATCAGCCAAAACGTGTCAATTTCAGCTAATCATTCAAAACGCTGCTAGGATTTGGACCAGACACTGGATAATTCACATTAAAAACAAAAAATCATCATACAGCTGCATTCTGCTAAAACTGCTGACTATGTTCCTGTTCAACACCTGGCTTTCCTCAAGAATAGCAGCAATATTCCTACCAAGTGCCTGGGTATGCAATGCTACTGAAAGTCACCTGTGCAGTTAATATCAAAGGCCAAGACTACTCCCATATGACACATTTGGCACACAGCCAATGATATCTCACCGTATTATTATTTTGTGGGCATCCTGCCATTTACGATAAATTTGTAGACAACACACAGGATGTCATGATAGGAGAGACATGTATATTTCCCCCCCATAGTCTTAAATTCCATAAACCTTATAATCAGTTAATGGCATTTCCTCCTCAGAAGATCTCCACCAGAAATGTCATAAGAACATAAGAGATGCCAATGTTGGATCAGGCCAAAGGCCCATCCAGTCCAACACTCTGCATCACACAGTGGCCAAAAATATCAGGTGCCATCAGGAGGTCCACCAGTGGGGCCAGGACGTTAGAAGCCCTCCCACTGTTGACCCCCCCAAGCACCAAGATGACAGAGCATCACTTGCCCCAGAGTCCCTACCTTGTGGCTAATAGCCACTGATGGACCTCTGCTCCATATGTTTATCTAAATTCCCATTTGAAGCCGTCCATGCTTGTAGCCACCACCACTTCCTGTGGCAGTGAATTCCATGTGTTAATCACTCTTTGGGTGAAGAAGTACTTCCTTTTATCCGTTCTAACCCGACCGCTCAGCAGTTTCATGGAGTGCCCACGAGTTCTTGTATTGTGAGAAAGGGAGAAAAGTACCTCTTTCTCTACCTGCTCTATCCCATGCATAATCTTATAAACCTCAATCATGTCTCCCCTCAGTCGTTTCTCCAAGCTAAAGAGCCGTAAGCGCTTTAACCTTTCCTCATAGGGAAAGTGTTCCAACCCTTTTATCATTCGAGTTACCCTTTTCTAAGCTAAAGAGCCCTAAGCGCCTTAACCGTTCCTCATAGGGAAAGTGTTCCAACCCTTTTATCATTCGAGTTGCTCTTTTCTGCACTTTTTCCAAAGCTATAATATCCTTTTTAAGGTGTGGTGACCAGAATTGCACACAGTATTCCAGATGAGGTCGCACCATTGATTTATATAGCGGCATTATGATATTGGCTGATCTGTTTACAATACCCTTCCTAATAATCCCCAGCATAGCATTGGCCTTCTTTATTGCAGTCACACACTGTCTCGACATTTTCAGTGAGTTATCTACTACAACTCCAAGATCTCTCTCTTGATCTGTCTCTGCCAGTTCAGACCCCATCAACGTGTATTTATAGTTAGGATTTTTGGCTCCAATGTGCATCACCTTGCACTTGGCCACATTGAACCCCATTTGCCATGTTGACGCCCACTCGCCCAACTTTGACAGATCCCTTTGGAGTGCCTCACAATCCTCACTGGTTTTCACCACCCTGAACAACTTCGTATCATCCGCAAATTTAGCCACTTCACTGCTTACTCCCAACTCCAAATCATTAATGAACAAGTTAAAAAGCAGTGGACCAAGTACTGATCCCTGTGGTACCCCACTGCTTACACCCCTCCACTGGGAGAACTGCCCATTTATACTCACTCTCTGTTTTCTATTAATTAGCCAGTTTTTGATCCATAAAAGGACTTGTCCTTTTATCCCATGATTTTTGAGCTTGCTTAGGAGCCTTTGATGAGGAACTTTATCAAAAGCTTTCTGGAAGTCAAGGTAAACAATATCTATTGGATCCCCCTTGTCCACATGTTTGTTCACCCCCTCAAAGAACATTAACAGGTTAGTGAGACAAGATCTTCCCTTACAGAACCCATGTTGAGTCTGCCTCAATAGGTTTTGTTCATCTATGTGCCTACTAATTCTTTCCTTAATAATGGTTTCCACCAATTTACCCGGTATCGACGTCAGACTGACAGGCCTGTAATTTCCCGGATCTCCTCTGGAACCCTTTTTAAAGATGGGAGTGACATTAGCTACCTTCCAGTCCTCAGGAATGGAGGCTGATTTTAAGGAGAGATTACATATTTTTGTCAGGAGATCCACAAGTTCACAATTGAGTTCTTTCAGAACTCTTGGATGTATGCCATCTGGGCCTGGTGATTTATCAGTTTTTAAGTTGTTTATCAGTTTTAGGACCTCCTCTCTCGTCACCTCAATCTGACTCAGGTCTTTCAACACCCCTCCCGAACTCAGCGGCTCTGGAGTGGGCAAGCACCTCTCATCTTCCACAGTGAAGACGGAGGCAAAAAATGCATTTAGCTTCTCAGCCATTTCCCTATCATCCTTCAGTACTCCTTTTACCCCTTGGTCATCCAAGGGCCCCACTGCCTCCCTGGCTGGTTTCCTGTTTCTAATGTATTTGAAGAAAGTTTTATTGTTGGTCTTTACATTTTTTGCTATATGCTCCTCATATTCCCTTTTTGCATGCCTGACCACAGACTTGCATTTTATTTGCCATAGCCTGTGTTCTGTTTTATCAGCCTCACTGTGACTAGCTTTCCACCGCTTAAAGGAATCCTTTTTACCTTTTACAGCTTCCATTACTTTGTTTGTTAACCATGTAGGCTTTTTCTTATACCTGTTTGTGCCTTTCCTAACCTGCGGAATATATTTTATTTGAGCTTCTAGAATTGTAGTTTTAAACAGTTTCCAAGCTTCCCCAATGGTTTTGACCCTTTCTACTTTTCCCTTCAGTTTCCTCCCCACATGTCCCCTCATATCAGAGAAGTTACCCCTTTTAAAGTTAAAAGTGGTTGTGTGAGTCTTTTTGGCCAATTCCCTATTTGTACAAATGTTGAACTCAACAACATTATGATCACTGTTCCCAAGTGGTGCAATCACTTTTACATCTCTCACCAGGTCTTGAGTGTTACTTAGGACCAAATCAAGGATCGCCTCTCCCCTGGTAGGTTCCATGACCATCTGCTCCATAGCACAGTCATTTAGAGTGTCTAGAAACTCAATCTCTTTCTCTCGACTAGAACACATATTGACCCAATCAATGTGTGGGTAGTTAAAATCACCTATTACGACACAGTGTTTTTGTCTAGCTGCTATCTTTAATTCATTCATCATTTTATAATCCTCCTCTATCTTTTGATCTGGTGGGCGATAAACTCCCAGTGTTAAGTTTCCTTTTGGCCCCCCTATTTCAACCCATAGAATTTCCAGAATTTCTGCTAACCTGGGGGAACCTCCAGATCTGCAGAAAATTTTTATTTAAAAAACAACACTCTGTTGGCAAAGAATGGTTGCCATATAGAGACTTAATTAAAAAAGAGGGAACAGAATGGACAATGAAAAAGCAGAATGAAATTGACT